>NC_057936.1:35576268-35766268 GCF_018555375.3 Anguilla rostrata
TCCTCCCCCTCTTCAAGCCTGCACTTCACGCTCATGTCAGGAGATCCCCAAATTCTCCCGTCCTGCCATATCACAGGGAACCTTGAACGCTGCTCTTTCTCAGTCATCACCACACTCAACAACTGTACACCACTGGCTGAGATTTAAAGTCTGCCAATCAGGTGCTGCAAACAGGTGGTCTGATGATCCGACTGGCCCAATGGCAGCTTCTTCAGACATCTAGGGCTTCCACGTTTACAGCACAATATTTGTTTGCTTTTACAAGAGAGAAAAATCCCTACAGTCTGTGTCACTGTGTCAAGGGTGTTATCCGCACTGCTGCTGCTAGGTAAATACCACTTTCACCCATCTGTTGTGATCGCCTTGGTTATTTGTTTGTCTCTTCACCTAGCAGTTACCAAGTGCTAAAGTACTCTATGTGTTTAGTGACATGACCAAACATCTGCTATCAAACCCTTACTCTTCCAGGGCCAGCTGTGTCTGGCTGCCCCAAAGTGCACCGGGTGATTAGCTGTAGCATTAGCCACAGGAGTCAGTGGGGTGTATTCCTCTGTCTTAATGACTGAGAGGCTTAGGCAGACTGCAGTATGAGCAAAAGCTGTGGCTGGCATCCTGTGCTCTGGAGTAGACCGCATCCTGACCGGGCTCTCCCAGTTTGATGAAGACACCGCAGTGATGGGCATAGCATTCAAATACGGCCATTCTGAAAGACTGGGGTTAATATTTGTTTTGGAAAAGGAAAGGGTAAGTTGAATCGTTTAAGTAATGTGTATGTAGCCTTTGAATTTGTTATGGACAGTCATAGATTCTACAGCTCTCATGTTTGTATAGATTTTCTGGCACAGAGCTTGAACAGAAATTCTATAACTGTCCGCTGCAAGAGATAATTTTTGTTTTGTTGGAGTCACAGACAGGGTACTGACAATATGGTTTTATTTTCTGGCAGCAGAAAGCCATTCCCCTTGCAGGCTGGGGTGAAGAGTGGCTTGGACGCCCTCCAGCGAGACAGAGAAAATGAATTAATGACAACTCGATGAATGCTAGAAGTCGAGGTCGTCTCTAGAAGCCGTTTGCAGTGTGTGGGCCAGGAGAGTCGTGGCTGCTGGACTGAAGTACACACGCTCTCTTCCACATGGGAGTTAGCGGCCCGAACGCATTTGTTCGGTCTGACGTTCACCATATCTCAACCAGATCTGATTCACCATATCTCAAACTCTCTGAGAGTTTATGTTTAACCCCCCACAGTTCAAAGCACGGAGAGAGGGAACTCTATTAGTGGTCGTTTATTGCACATTTGTTGTGTTGCTTGTATGTAGGAGGAGAAGAAAACTATATGATATAATTTTTTGATCATATTGTCCGCCCCCTAGTTGTGGTTTTGATACATACAGTAAATGGCTGCAAGCAAACTTTGGTTTTGAGGGTACACAAGTGTGCCCGTGCCGAAGGCTTTGACATTTCTGCACATTTTGTGTCTGATATTTGAGATTTTAGGAACAAAACATGCATAGTTGTGACGCTGCTTTATTCATATGCACAATTTAGGAATATTATAAGAAAATGTAGGTGAAGCACTTTGTAAGTACCGATGAAAATCTTTGAAATGTTTGTTGTTCTTTTTTGTACATTTTCACTTGGGAACCTATTTTTTCCCCCATAATGCTTGAATTAGCCTATATGTTTGCCAACTCAGCTTTAAGACTTTTATTTAATGGATTTATCCAGATTTTTAGCGATTTGGCAGTTTTCTTTTATGTCTGTACGCACAATTAAGTTATGCACTCAAACTTAATATTGAAAAAAAGAAGAAAGATGGAGACCCCAGGCGCAGGGGTCACTGGGGTGCTGAATTTGACATTATGGCTTGGGCAGTGTCCGTCAGCGAGCATCCATTACCTGCTCCTGCTACAGTGTGGCTGATGAAAGGAGGGGTCTGTGCTGGGAGAATGCACAGGGCCCCTATGGCCTAATGGCTGGTGCCAGGCAGCTGCTACCCACTGGCAGAGCCTCAATTCAGGTTCAGTTTGTTGGCATGGTAACGGGCAGACAGATGATGTGCACCTCAGACATTGGTCACTCTCCATGCCCCCCCTCCCCCTCCACCCAATTGTGTTTGACCTGGGGTCAGTGCCCGCCCTCTTTACTGTCTGAAGGTGCAGGACGACCTTCAAAATCAGAAGCTCATGAATGATGACTCGGTGTGCCGTGTTTGGAATGTGGTTTCACTGAATTTCACTTCTTACCGATGATCTGTCTTTTAAAGCTCTCTGGAATGTGCGGTCTGGCTTTTGAGTCATTTTCTGTTTAAGATTAGAGTTCTGTGTGATTTATAATTATGGAGATACGTGTGAAAGTTTGTGCTTACGCAACCTTGCTCGAGGTGCTTATGCTACTGCACGCAGGTGAAAAGAAAGGCCCAACACTTGCTTGCAAGAAGGTCTTTATTTAAAGCTTGGGCAGAATGACCAGAAAGGTGGTTGAAATGTCATGTTTTTAATGGTAGACATATTATGTCATCAATTCAGCTTTATTGCTACATGCAATAAAATAAATACGTACGTTTTTTTAAAACATAGCTGTAGTCTAGGACCAGGGGGTTGGGAAATATCGCTCTAAAATGAACTGTGATAAATACCAGTTTCAGTTCTGGCCAGTGATTCAGATTTCACGTAGGGGTGAAGTTTGCCTTTGCGTTATGAATAAAGAGCGATTTGTTACGTAACAATTCTAAAGCGGTTGTAGCGGCGCCATTAACAGAAATGTGGGGCTCTGGGGGGTGGGAGGGGATTAGTGTACATTCTGGCGCTGCAGCAGTACCCAGTCCAGCCTGTATTCCTCCTTTCACAGAATTACGCAGCTAATTATAGCTAATTACAGAGCGATTCCACTCATTAATCCCCCTGCAGAAGCGCCATACATAGCAGGCATGGCTGTTAGCTGAGAAGCTCAGCCTTTATGGAAATATAATTAGCCCATATACAGGTCCTGACAAGTGCATGCATGTGTGTGAATGTGGGCGTGTGTGCATTTGTGTATTTGTACAACTGCACATGCTGCTACCCGTTAAAAATTTGGATGTAAGTTAGACATCTAATCAACGCTGGTCGTGGAGGTCGATATGACATCGATTAGTGGGCCAGTAATGAAATGAATTTTTTTTATTTTTATGTCGATAGTTTGAGTACAAAACACCGATCTATTATATGTAGAAAAGTGGTCGTGTGATGACTCAACATTGTAGCCACGACGACAAATTGCTTGGGGGGTTTGGGTTAGTCACTCCTGAGGGAACCGCGTCAGCAGGTTTTGTGTATCGGCAAACGGGACCACATTGTTTAAGCTGTGGGCAGTCTGTTTGTCTGTCCGTACCGGGGGGGGTGGGAGGTGAAATCCACGTTAAGGCTGCGTTCTGCTCACGCCCCTATCGCAGAGCTCCTGTGACTAAGAGAACAAGCGGGACTTCGCTCCTCAGCGCCGAACAGGGCTGCAGGTGCGCTGTGTTTCTGAGGAGTCAGACAGGAGCCAGACGGGCGCCGGGCTTCTCCGCGACGCTCAGGGTGAGAGACGCTGGCGCGGTCTCGTCTTCTCCGGTCCCTTCTATGTCGGGTTTGAGGCTTTGGCACGGCGAACAGGATTTATTTATACACTGTTGCTTTTCTCAGCTGTATTTGCGCTCTCTAACGCCACCGGTTCCATCCCCCTAGATCCCTGACGGTTCAAATTTCACCAGCCAGGCAACGATTAGATGCAGCTAACGCATTGATGTAACTCGTATAGACAGAACCTCCCCCCCCCACCTTAATGAAACCAGAGGAAGCGGGGGCAGTATGTTATCGTCCGTGTCCTGACGAGGTGTGGAGTGTCCTGATGACTGAGGAGGAGGAGGAGGAGGAGGAGTGGCAGTTGTGTCTGCCACCACTTTATTTGGCACTTCCGCTTGCCTGGCTGATCTGGGTCAGTGGTGGTGACAGCAGGGTGTGGCGATGGCAGGTGTTTCTTTGTTCTTGGCTCGGCACTATGGAGGGCATTATTCTAGTGAGCCTCACACACCCTACACACACAAACACACACACGTGCACACTATACACGCACATATAGTACACATTCGCACACACGTGCCCTAGATACTCTCGCACACACACACACACACCCTACATACACACACACACACACGTGCACACTATACACACACATACAGTACACGCGCACACACGTGCCCTACATACACATTACACGCACACGCACACACACATACTCATACACGTGCCCTACACACACACACACGCCCAAGCTACACGCACACTTACACTACACACACACGCACACACACACACACACACACACACACACGCAAACAAAATGCTGAGAAGAGCTTAAAAACACATCCGCAAAAACGTAGCCCTTCTCTACAGCCGAGAGCCCCCACAGGCTTTTACGCCAAAGTGTGAGCTTATGGGAGACAGGAGCACCGCCGTCCCCACGGAGACCGGCCCGCCGTCCCCACGGAGACTGGCCCACCGCCGTCCCCACGGAGACCGGCCCGCCTGCCTCAGGCCTGATAGCGCAGGCGGCTCTGTCCGTGCGCCCGTCTTCAGTTAGGGCCCCGCTGCACCTGCTCCTGTTCAAACAAAGAGAACGCGTCACACGGAGCTCGCTGTGCACGGGCTGCCTCCCCCCCTCCTGCGCTCCCTGAACGGGCCCAGGTCCCCAGCCGCTGACCTTTGCGCGCCCAGTTTGTTTTGCACTCACGAGTTTGCAAACATTTACCCTGCGCGCTAACGCTCATTGACATTTCATAATACCTCGTTCAGACCGCATCAATGAGAGCGAACTGTAGACGAGCCACATTTGAGAGATGAAAATACACAAAAGGACAAGTGGTTGTTCTTGCATAGTGGTTACGCAGTTCTATAGTGATGCGCGGTAGTAAAATGTATTGTTTTTCTTGGTGGTGAGGAGCGGTGTTCTGTTTTTTATAGTTTGGCTGGAGGCGTAGCGGGACATGAGTGTAATGGGGTGAGTAATATGGCGGTGAGGGGGGCTCTGGTTGTTCCCCCGTTTCCCATGTGAAGGGCGGCATTGTGCGGCCCGGCTGGCCCTCGTGACCCGGGTCGCCGCGGGCCCCGCTGGATTCTTTGTGCGGTCATCAGCTGGCCCGGCAGGCTGAGCGGCCATCGCTGAGAGGAGGAGGAGGAGGAGGAGGAGGAGGAGACAAAAGGCGAGACGTCCTGGGGCTCTGCTCTTATTCTGTCCACTCAGCCCAGGGGCTTTCCAGCTCGTCTCTACACACACACACACACACACACACACGCCCTAAGAACACACACACCACATACACACACTACACACCACGCACATGCCCTAAGAACACACACACCACATACACACACTACACACCGCACACATGCCCTAAGAACACACACACCACATACACACACTACACACAAATGCCCTAAGAACACACACACTACACACCGCACACACGCCCTAAGAACACACACACTACACACCACACACATGCCCTAAGAACATACACACCACATCGCACACATGCCCTAAGAACACACACACCACATACACACACTACACACTGCACACATGCCCTAAGAACACATACACAATGCACCACACACACTATGCACCACATACACACACCATACACACTACACACTAGACACATGCCCTAAGAACACATACACAATGCACCACACACACTACGCACCACATACACACACCATACACACTACACACTGCACACATGCCCTAAGAACACATACACAATGCACCACACACACTACGCACCACATACACACACCATACACACTACACACCGCACACATGCCCTAAGAACACATACACAATGCACCACACACACTACGCACCACATACACACACCATACACACTACACACCGCACACATGCCCTAAGAACACATACACAATGCACCACACACTACACAGCACATACACACACCACACACACTACGCACCACGTTCACGACACACTCCACACACACCACGTACACGACACACCACACACACACACACCACATACACTACACACCACACACACCACGTACCCTACACTCTACACTTTTCACCGTATACACACCACACACACACACACACACACACACACACAGGGGCAGGCGGGGGGCGGCTGCTGTGAATAATGGAGACGCTGATGACTGGGACGTGGAGGCTGACGTCTAATTGCGGGGGATCGGATGTCCCTTTTATCGCAGGGTTTGGAAACGGCGCGATCGATTGTTCCCAAATAAAAAGGGGGAGAGAGATGAAAGGTGGGCCGCTGAGTCACCGGAGCGCTCTGTGTGTGTGGACAGGTGACCGCGCCACGCAGACCGCCAACGTCAGGCCTCCGCAGGTGTCCTGACTAATTTTCCTGTCAGCTGGGGAATGGCGCATCGTCCGCTTTCATCGTCAGTGAATGCCTCCGTATGCTAACCGGGGTCAAAAGGTCAAAGTGTGAATGAATTACGGCTTTAATCTGAAAGCCGCTCGGTCATTTGTTAGAGGGTTCTCTATTTACAGAGAATACAATAATCTGAAAGAAATTGTTCTATCCCCTCAAAGCACTTTGACTGAAACAGAACTGAAGCAAATGGATCGTTTCTGCGTGCGATATTGGAGCAGTCACACACTGCAGTGCTTTTCTTGTCTAATCTTGCTGGAATATTTGCCATTCTATTCTCCGTAAGGAGAGTCGGGCCTGGCTTACTTCCGCGTTGAAAAAGAAAAAGAAAAAAGAAAAGCGGTCTCTCTGCTTCTGAAACCTGTCCCGACAGGCTCGCGTGGCCCCGGGGTTTCCAGATTCTCACGCCCGTGACCGTGAACGCTGGGGAGGAACGTCTCCGACGGGCCCTCCACGACGACAACCGCTTGCCGAAGACGGACTTTACCACGGCGGCGCCGGAGAGCGGCCCTGCTGAAAAGCAGACGTCCGGGCGCGTGCAGAAACGGGCCGGGCCGCTCTGGTCCCGCCTTCCGGCACGTTCTGAAGAACGCCGGTGTTGTGCCGCGTTGCGTGCTGCAGGACTTCAGCACCGCACGGTAAAAACGTTTGGGATGGTTGGGAACCGCTGTTCTAATTGATTAAGTCTCATTTAATTATGACTCAAAAGTAGCTCTTACTTGGGTGTTTATTTTGTTGGAATTTTGGCACGATTTTGGGCAGTAATGTAAAAAAAAAAATCATGAGGTTAAATCACTTTAAATGTTTCCTGCCTTTCGTCCAGTGCATGCTGGGATATTTTGTTGGAATTTTGGCACGATTTTGGGATTTGATGTAAAAAACAAAAATCATGAGGTTAAATCACTTTAAATGTTTCCTGCCTTTCGTCCAGCACCCCTTGCGATCGTGACCAGGAATGAGTGGGATAGATAATGGATGGGTGCACTTAGAATGTCAAGCATAGAGTTTTACTGTATGCTGCTCAAGTGGCTTAATCCCTGGAACCCTCGGTGAACACAGTTGGGGAATCTGAGCCGGAACTGGAACCCCTGCCCTTTTTTTCCATCTTGCCTCTCATCGTCATAGTAATGCATTGTGACGGGAAGGGAGACCTTGTGCCGATGGTTTGAATTGAGGAAACTAAGGCAGGGAGCAGTAATGATCTGTTTTTGACGATGAAAACAACCACCCAAAAACAAAAACACCCAAGCAGCACGACCCTCTCGAGGAGCACGTCGAGTCATTTTTGTCTTCGAGGGCTGAGTCAGAAAGCTACCCAGGGTGCCCTGGGGCACCCCCACAGCCAGGCCTGGGAAGGAAGCTCCACGCTGCCGCTTTTAACATTTTTTTTTTTAGAAGCGTTGAATCCTGGACGGCGTCCGTTTCTTGCAGTGAGGCGGCGGGCGGCGGGATGTCCCCGAGCGTCTCGGGTTACCGCGATCCTGTCCGGTCACGGCTTCTGGTTGAGCCCCTCGTCACCTAAAGGCTCACGCCCCTTTTTCCACTCCTGCTGACCTGGCCAGGCCCAGACTCCTCCAGTGCGTCTGACGGGCTGAGCCGGGAAGCCAATGGAACGACATCATTTTTAAAAAACGCTCATCGTTCTTGCGAGGAGGGGCCCACAGAAATGGTTTCCTCTGTGTTCAAATTTGGCAGCGGTTCATAGCGCTGGTCAGGAAATGAGATCAATAAGAAGAGGAACTCTTGGCATTCTCTAACGGTGGGAAGACCGCCCTTCCTCTGTCTGGGAACGCTAGGTCTCGGGAACTTTCGACCACAAACGCAAAAGCACAAATTCATTAATCATGTAATGACATATTTTTGAGAGAGCGCACATAGAGCACGAATGGCACAGGAAAGCTTGTACACACAGGAGCGAATGTACCTGCCAGCTCTGCCTCGGTGTGACTGCTGTGTTTCTCCTCTCCTCGCCGTAGCCTTGTTAATTCCTGTCTTCTTTTTTTTTTTGCCTGGCCTTCATCACTGTTTTTCATCGGTCCCAGATTGGAAGCTCCATGTTGGCGCTTCCCACCGCTACAGTGTCCTCCTCTTTCCACCTTACATTCCAGAATGCGGATGCCTAATTGACCAGAGGGGGCGCTAGTCACTTAAGTGAGGTGGGAGATACCCTGCTGTAACCCTCCCTGGGTGAGACTCGTAATTGCAGTCACACATTGCTGTAGCCACTGAGCCATTGGCGTGGTTAGGATTCGGTCCTGGGACAGCCTGAGGCATTGCTGCATTGAAAACCAGCTTTCAGTACGCCACCCGGGTGCCACCCCCGATTCCAGCTGTTTTGACATGCGTTTCCTGTTGAGAAAAGCTGCCCCTCCCCCATTTTCCTAAGTCGCATTTCAGAGCGAAACTCCGCCCCCCCCATCACTGCGGAGGCAGGGTGTTGGTCAGCCTCCTCAAGGTCACAGTCACGGAGTCGGAGCGGGAGACCCGCGCACCGCGGCGCGATGCGGAACATTCCGGCAGCCTCTCTCCCACGGGGGGAATGTCGGAGTGAACGCTGGAGGGGGCGGGGCCGTTAGGTAGCGCTGCAGCGTCTGTGACATCTCTGTTCTGCTGCGACGCGCGTGTGAGTGTGGAGGGCGATCTGTTTAATTGGATGGACAGTAAATAAATCGGGTTGTAATATCTACTCCCGAATGCACAGTCAGACACCCATGCATGCACGCGCACACACACACACACGTACTTACACACACACACACACACACACACACACACACACACACACACACACACACACACACACACACACACACACACAGACTGCGGCAGTGTGGACCTGTATTAGGCTGTGCTGTCAGAGTTCTACAGGCTGAGGTGAGATCTGTAATACAGTAGCTGGTGGGGGAGGGGCAGCTGGCTTTAACCTTATGCTGCAGTACACCCTTCAATGTGTTTGTGTGCGTCTGCCATATGGCTATGAGAGCAGAGTTCACTACCTGTAGCTGTTTCTGTGTCTGAGTGTGACAGTGATGTCATACTCGCCTGTCCTTTCACTCCAGCTCCCTCTCTCCTGCTCTTATCTCTCTCTCCTGCCCTTCTCTCTCTCTCTCCTGCCCCCTCTCTCTCTATATCTCCTCTCTTCTCTCCTGCCCTTTCTCTCTCTCTCTCTCTCCTGCCCTTATCTCTCTCTCCTGCTCCTATCTCTCTCTCCTGCCCCCTCTCTCTCTCTCTCTCCTCTCTCTCTCCTGCCCTTTTCTCTCTCTCTCTCCTGCCCTTATCTCTCTCTCCTGCCCTTATCTCTCTCTCCTACCCTTTCTCTCTCCTGCTCTTTCTCTCTCCTGCTCCTCTCTCCCTCTCCTGCCCTTCTCTGTCTCTCTCTTTCCTGCTCCTCTCCCCTCTCTCCTGTTCAGCACCCTCTCCCCTCTCTCTCTCTCCTGCTGTTTCTGAATCGAGCACTGAAGCAGCTCGGAGGGTTAGCTGCTCCCCCCAGTCATGCCACAGTGACAGATGCTCGTCCTGTGGGGCCAAAGTTCAGACTGGTGTAAGTGTCTCGTGCTCATCAAGTGGCCGCAGTGATGATTTGTTGACCTGCGTGTGGCATTTAGAGAACTTAACCCCGTCAGTGCAACAGGGCTCGTCTAGACGGTGTACGTTGAGCTTGAGGGGTTTGACGTGTTCATTCTTTTTCATTAGCATTGAGCGCCAACCGTTTTTTGCGGTGTAGCAAACTAAACATACCAGTGTTGGATCTCTATTTGTTATCAGGAAAATTACAGACTGCTGGTCCCCCTTCTGTATGGTCTGTACCTCGGTGCTATTGAAGAGCAGCCTGCAGTTCCACTAATTAGATTGTGCCTGGATTTTCAGGCTCGTGACGAACGGCGTTCCGCGCTCCGCTGGCTCCGCCCCGCTGGCTCCTCCGCGTCCGTGACGTCCGATTCGCCGATTCGCCGGAGCTCGCCGGACGCTGCTCCAGACCGCTCTCCCGCCCGCCCGTCCTGGCCTCGTTTCCTACGCGCGGCCGCTTCGCTCCGACGGTCGTTCCCGAGCTCCTCCGTATCGCGTGTCAGCAGAGGGGTCGCGTTTCACACACCCCCCCCCCCGATAGCTTTAAGGTGACCCAGAACGCACTGTGGCCCAACAAGTCAAAGGAGGACTCCAGTATTACATGTGCAGCATTTCACATTTGCTCTGTTGATTGAGCACACCCCGCCTTCTAATTTTATAACTGATAAACTGTTTTGAGCTCAGTTTGTCGGCCAATGAGTGAAAGGGATGTTAGGTTATTCTCTGAAAAAGAAAAAGTTAAACATCAATTATACTTCACCCTGTTCTTGGACCGTGCAGTATGTGCTAAAAGCTAAGCGCTATCTGAGCTAATTTGAATTTGAGGTCTCTTGGGTAATATTCTCAGCTGTCTGGGATATGAAACTCAAGGAAAGTGTTTGGTTTCAGGCACTGAACGCCCTGCGCACGGACAGTCCATATGGCGCTTGGTGATAAGTTATTTATATACGTACGTATGCCGCTCTCTCTACCTGGTTTATTGTGCTGAACAGCCGTAGGCCCTGATTGGTCCACACGTGCCGGTGTAGGTCGCACGTGCTCAGTGCGCTGCGGCGTTCACGCTACCCGCAGAGGTGTCGGAGGGGCGCCCCGGCACGGCTTCGGTCTGGCGACCCTTTCGTTCCCACAGCCGTGAGGCGGGAGGGGGGATACCGTACCTGTCCCAGCTGACCTATGGAGAGTCCCTCTGTGTTCTGGCAGGTTAGCCTGGGCCCCTGGGATTCGGGGTGTGTGCTGCAGAATCGGGGGGGATGCCACTGACTGAATCCCCATCTCTCTCTCGCTGTCTGAATTCCCAGTGTCTGGATCTCACTTCCTCTCTCTCCCTCCCTCTCATGCTCTCTCTCACGCATGTAGACACACATGCTTTTGTCAGGGTCCTTGTAGGGATTTTTTTTTTAGGGATGGCTGCTGTCTCCCTTTGACCTGTTAGAGCTGTGTGAGGTTTATAGGAAGCTTCGGATTTCCATGGTTTCAGCGGGGCAGTGACTGCGACCCGATCGTGAGATCACACTATACTCTCTGCCCAGTTCCCGCTGCACAATAGAACCGGGGTTTATGGAGCGAGCGCAAGAGTGAGCGAGCAAGTATGGGAGAGAGTGAGTGCTTCTATAATAAATTATTTGGTTCTAAGGATGCAGATTGTGTGTGTGTGTGTGTGTGTGTGTGTGTGTGTGCACGTGTGTGGTATATCAGTAGAGATATGAGCTCAGTGCATTTTCTGTACATGCCTGGCTTGTCTCATAAGTCTGCTCCACACAGGCAGTGTGTTTGCTTCTTTTTGGCATTGATAAAATGCTACGCCAGGCAATAAATGACTGCAGTTGGTATCTGGACCCAAACAATGTGCCTTTATGTGCTGAGCCTGCTGGGAGAATACAGCACAGCAGCGCCCCTGTGCTCCTCTACAGCCATTCACAACGTCTCCCTGAGCTCGACGTGCAATTTGTCAGCTCCCCCGTCTGGCTTTTCCAGAGCCTTTTCCGAACCTTTAACCCCGTACCAGTCTGCTCTGTTCCCCGTCCTCGAGTGCTGTGCTCACCGAGCCTCGGAATGCACCGGGCTGTAGGGGTGCCCCCCGCCCCCGGCCCCACCCAGCCTCCACGAACCCACGGCAGACGAACGGCTCGTCTACGTCCTCAGCTCACTTCACTGGCTAGCTATTTCAGGTCAGGTCAAGTTTTAAAAGCTTGGTGCTAGCCTAACGTGCAGCGAGTGGAACAGCTGCACCACACCAACAGTCAATCTTCAAATTTCAAACAACCAGCCCGACTTTACAACCGGGCTCTCCTCCCTGCGTCGTTTAGTTTGCCCAAATGCAGTGCTGGATGGCAGAATTGTTGGCCATCTTCCAACAGAGACTGCACCTCTCTAATGGAATCTTTCGGGTTGCCATGGTACTTTTATATCTTGCTGTGGACAGTATCTGCATGCATCCAGGGTTTATGTTTAGCTTTTTTTCTTGCTCTGTTACCTTGCGTTAGCGCTTTAATGATGTTGCGTTTACACTTGCTGGCCTGGTAATGTTGTTAGCCAGGCCTGTCGCTGTTGCTCATTGGTTAGCCCAAGTCAATTCAACACGCTTTTGGACCGCATCAGCACATTTTAATGAGATTTGGCATGCTTAATAGGTTTTACAAGATACCCCTGGAACAGAAATTACATTTGTCTCTGATCATTATATATCAAGGGAGATGTTTGCCCAAACGAAAGTTAATTAGCACGACTTCATGACTTTGACTTGCCGTATCTACAGTGCATTACTAAAGGTAATAGAGAAAGCTTGGTTACAATGTCATCATTACCTCTAGAAAATTTGGTCTTGGGATTCTGAGTTGTTGTTGAGATCATTACTTATCTGGAATGGTATGAATGAATGAATGCTCCTATTTTCTCCCTCACAGTAGGTCATTTAGATAAGAGCATCTGCCGAATGAGTGTAATGTAATCATGTAATGGAAGCGCTGACGTGCAGAGGGATGACTTCGGCCAGCGCTAACGCTAACGCTAACCGAGGACCTCTCAGGCCGTTTGAGATCCCGCCGCACCCTAATGGCGCTATCGAAGCCCACCCTTCGTCACGTCACACATCTCCCTGCCCCTCTGCATTCCCTCTCACGTTTCGTGTGCCTGCACGTTCTCAAAACGAAGTATTGCGCCTCTGTGACGGGTCAATTCAGAGGACCCAGGTGAGAAAGGCAAGCCTCTGGCCATGGCTCATGGTCTTAACGGGCCTTGAGGCCGAAGGCTGCGCTGGCATTGGCCTTAAAGGGGTGAAGAGATGCAGACAGAGCGAGAAAATGAACTTGGGGACCACGCCGCGTCTCCCGTGGATACGGAATCCGTTGTTATTGTTTGTTTTTTCGACGCTAAGCGGCTTAGCCGCCGGATTTAGGCAGATTCCACAAATGCGTCCGACTCGGGATTCGAGGCCGGGAGCGTCGCGCAGTCCTGCTCTCATGAGGAAAGCCGGCTTTTTTTTCCTCCTTCAAACCGGAGTGAAAACTTTCCCAGCTAAGAGCGAAACCTTGGCCTGTCCTCACTGTGAGCTTCTGGGCACGGAGTCCTTCAGGTGAGGCGGGAGTCTGGAGTCTGGCGCTGGGTAATGTGCCCTGCACTCTAATGCACTCTGGAGATGACTCCCCGGAGGCTATTTTCATCGCATGATCGCGGCTGTAGATCAGGTTATGCGGAGGCCCCGCCCCCCTGTCGGTGGGGGGGCTCAGCTGTTGCCCTTCATTATGAGAGAGACGGCAGGTATGGGGTGAAGCTGCCTCAGGTTAAACAGCCAGGTTTTCCTGCGCCTTCTTTCAACAGCCGTGTTTGTGTTTGTGCCGCTTGTTTGTGCTGTATGTGCGTGCTGTGTGTGCTGCATGTGTGCTGTGTGTGTGTGCTGCATGTGTGCTGTGTGTGTGTGCTGTGTGAATGCATGTGTTCGTGTATGAGTGCTGTGTGTGCTGCATGTGTGCTGTGTGTGCGTGCTGTGTGTGCTGCATGTGTGCTGTGTGAGTGCACGTGTGCGTGTATGACTGCATGTGTGCTGTGTGAGTGCGTGTGTGCGTGTATGACTGCATGTGTGCTGTGTGTGTGTGTGTGTGTACTGGGCAGATGGAAAGTGGGTCCCATGGCCCATGGAGGCGGAGACAGTGGGCCCTGCAGTGTTGAATGAGTGACAGGATGTGGGCGGTGCTGCTGATTGGGTGGTTCCGCACCACAGACCCTCATGAAAGACACAGCGCCTGACCGGTGTGGCCCGTACGCCACCCTGCTGCATCACTGTGATCCAGGCTTTAATGATGCAGAGACTGGAGACCTCTGGTGTCACAGCACTCTACTGCTGCGCTGTTTGGGTCTGCAGGCACACACACGCACACACGTGTGCAGACACACAATACACACCAAATGTACCGCACACACGCAGACATACTCACATACACACCAAACGTACCATACACACCCTATACACACACACACACACACCACACACACAATCACCCTACACACACACACACACACACCAAACGCACCACAAGCACCCCACACACACACACACACACACTGGACACACCCCACCTGCACATGCATACATGCGTGTCCAAAACACACTTCAAACATGCGTGCCCAAAACAACACAAACAGGCGTTCTGCAGTGAAGGCCAGTAACCTCAAGTTGACTGTATGGAGGTACAGGGAGCTTGGTGCATTATTTGATATCCTCTTTATCACACTCACAAATATAAAGCAAAGGAAACAAACCGCTTGGTCACAGTTGTCGCTACACTCAACTAGCCAGTTCCACTGTGAGAGGAAGAAAAAACTTCCTGGTGAGAGAGTGGATTTGACCACCAACTGGCAACCCCCTCCTGTCCTCACCTGAGACGCTGTCCTCCATTCTCCTCAGGGAGCCCTGCGTCATCACATCCGGGGGCAGCTGAAATTATTACTCACTTTTTACCAAATTTGAAATTTTCTCGCTCGCTTTCTCACGTTTTTAAGAGGAAAAAACTCAGAGATGCACAAAACCACCCATTTGCACTAGTTTTTGCAGAATGATGTGCCGAAACCAAAAAAAAGAGCTAGCTATCATGTTTTGCGGTGGACAGCTAACATTTTAACGGGTTCAGAGTTGATGACTGACGGCTCACGTTAGCTCCGCCCCCTATGGGATCACTAAGCTTTGCTGTTCCATCAGTCGCCGGTTTACACGGCGCTGCGTTCGCGGGCATGGCGCGTGCGTTGGAGCCTGCGGGAGCCTGGCCTCTGCACGCAGACCCGACCGGCCTCTCTGGCCGTGGCACAATGGCTCCCCTTTCATCGCGGTTATGTCTTTATCACTTCCTGGATCGCGGTGCTTCTCGCGATCCGGCAGGAAGCGGCCCAGCCGAAACGGCCGCCGCCACGTCGGGCCGCTTGAATGCTGACTTTTATTTGGCCGCTGGCGGACCACCGAATTGGGACGGCACGGTGCGACTCGCGCAAAAAAGGAAAGAAAAAAAAAAAGGTCAAGAAACTGAACCAGGGGTTTGTAAGCGCTGAAGTTGCAAGATCAGTTACAGATCAGAAGCACCTGCTTCACTGACCGCTTCTTACCGATTTGTTTGTTTGTGTCAAATCCGACGTAGTCCGCACTGGGATTGCATCGAGCAGCAGGACTATTTCTCCATCTTAACTATGGATAAAAATGTGCTGTGGTCCTCTTCAGCCTTTAGTACAGGGATTGTGTATGGCTGTGCCTGTGTGATCCTTTCAGCAGTATATGAGATGGTGAGCTGAAAATGTAGTATAATGCTTAATAAATTTGTATTGGAATTTCAAGGTTGTTGAGTTTAATTCCCAGATGAGGCGCCGTCATTGGACCCTTAAGTAAGGTCATTAACCTGAATTGCTTCTTTAAAAAACGTATATACCTTATATATAACCTAATAAAATGTATAAATTAACGGTTGTCCTGGTAAGTTGATTGAGATAAGCGTGCCAAATGTCTAAATATAAAAAGTAATGATGTGGGTATAGCAGTGTGCGATTTGCAGAACTTGAATCGAGAGTGCAAGAGTGCGTGAGTTGGGGGTAGAGCAGTTATATTTGGGAAACTGGGAGTGTGTGATTTGGGTGTAGATGAGTTTGATTTGGGAGTACAGAAGTATGATTTTGGGGTTGAGGAGTGAGTGATTCGGAGGAAGAGCATCTTGATTTTTGGGGTGCAGGAGTGTGTGATTTTGGGGGTGCACGAGTATGTAGTTGGAAGGTATAGCAGTGAGTACAGCACGTCAGCCCTGCTAAAGCTGGTGCCAGTCAGTGGCTCCAGAACTGCAGCTTTAGCTTCCAGCGCTAACGCTCTGAAGGTCAGGCACAGCAGGGCTGCTGTGAAAGCCGTCCTTCACACGGGGCCATAAATGATTCATCTCTTAATGCTTCACAGGACTTCTGCGCTCGTCCTCTCCGTCTGCAGGCCCGTGCCCTGTGCATTATGGGCTTCCAAACGAGCCCGAGCCCGGCAGCTCGCGCTGGTGGGAAGCCTTTCCGTGCGAGTCGCGTTGTAAATGATTTACCTGGCATGGGTACAGTGCAAACTCTGGCTCTGAAGGTGTCCAGGATATGGGCGTCGCGTGTTTCTGCTGAATGAATAATGCAGTCTAGTACAGCGCATGGGAACGCATCCCGCTAAGAATGCACGCTGTAGTTTGTGCGTGCTTAGTTGCCCGGAAAGTGGGTTACCCGGCAACCAGACATGGAGAATGACATTCGGCAAGTGTGTGTGTGTGTGCATGTACACATTACATTACATTACAGGCGTTTAGCAGACGCTCTTATCCAGAGCGACTTGCACAACTTTTACATTGTGTTCATTTATACACCTGCATATGTACTGAAGAAATGCAGGTTGAGTACCTTGCTCAAGGGTACAACGGCAGTGCCCTACCCAGGAATTGAACCTATGACCTTTCGGTTACAAGTTCCTTACCCACTGCGCTACACACACACGCCCACACTTCCTGAGACTTTTGGGAGACTCAAGAGAGAAGCATAATATAGCCATACTGACGTTTGATTGACTCTGAGTGTACCATGAATGAAAGGCACTCACTCACGCGCACTCACTCTCTCTCACACACACACACACACACACACACATACATACATACACAGGCGCACACACGCGCACACGCACACACACACACACACACACACACATTCGCACACACGCACGCCCTGGATGCGCTGGGAAAGGCTTTGGCGCTAATGCGGCACAGAAGCAGAGTCACAGTGGGTGTTCAGTGTTAATCCGGAATGCTTTCTACTTAATGAGGTATTTTAATAAGGCAGAGTGACTCTTTGTTTTTTTTTTTTTTTTTACTTTACTGTACCCGCTGTTTCCCAGCCTAAGTCGCCAGCGCATTAACAGAGCTGAAAAAGGTTCCCGCTCCGCAGGGACCCAGGACAGGGAGACCAGAAAGGGGCGGTGGAATTTAACGGTGCGGTAAAGAACGGGGGCGCTTTCTGGGGCAGGACACAAAGCCCCGAGTGTTTGGGGACTGGGGGGTGGGGGGGGTGGGGGAAATATACGACTTTCTGGAAGCTCCGCGACAAGGGAGTCGCGCCTCTCTGTCCTCTCGGCCCGTTTCGCTTTGAATAACAAAGCGCCCTGGCGAGAGACGGCCCCCTCGCCGCGGCCCGTCCTCGGAGGGGCGGAGCCTGCTCTCAGACGAGGTCAGCGCCTCGCCGGGGCCAGGCCCGCTGGAGAGGTAGACGGCGAGGGACGCGCCACCGTCGAAGCCGGCGGTGCTGAGCGCTGTGATCCCCGGTTTCTGCTTTTGAATACTCCTCCGACACGCGGCCTAGGAGCCGCTCTGTCAACACAGGTGTCACTGAAACGAGCAGGTGCTTGCCCGCTTGTGCTTCATTAAATGCGTTTCGTCCCCCTTTTTTTGGGCATCCCGCATTGTGCCGCGTGTGTGTGTAGAATGCAGTCGGCTCCATCTAGTGTTATACTTTGGTCGCTGCGATCAAGGCAGTGGCACCTTTTTCAAATTATTGCGCCTCCGTAGTGAGGAGGGCTTTTGATGGTTACATCTCAGCGGTGTAGCTGGTGGGGTAGCTTTGACAGATCCAGACTCTGGAGCTGATGGTCCTGGGGTTGAGTCTAAAGTCAGACATGGCTGTTGTCACCTTGAGAATTATACATTTGAAGAGTTAGCCTAAATCAGATAAATGGACTAACTAAAACACCTTCAGTTGCCCCTGAATTAGGACATCTTCTAAGCAAATTGTTTATTTTAATAATTATAATTAATGGTTATATCACAAATGTTGATTATTGAGTAAATATTACGAAATTACTACACAGAGAAAATGTAAATTTTTTTCTCCTGGGTTGAACAAATATACTTGCAGGTGCAGATAAATCATCCGCACGATTTGCGCCTTTGTTGGAAGCACTGAGTGTTGGACGCCATGTAGTGTTCAAGAGTGCGTTAAGGTACAGGGCTCTTGTGTGACTCGTGCGTCTCTTCTGGTGTTCAGGTCGTGGGTGTGAGGTGTGAGGCGTGAGGCGAGGGTACGAGGGTGATGCTCCAGAGGCTTGCAGACGGGGCCAGAGTTTCAGGACCGAACAGGTGAGTGAGTCCCTCACGTAGTCTCTCTGCATTGCACAGATAGCCATCTGCTTATGTGTGCAGTCTGGTATCAATCAGAAATAAGCAGGCAATAACTTTTCCTTCTGTAATGAATTCACTGTACGTTATTTCAGCGCTGGTAACTATGTAATTTCTTTCTTTAAAAAAAGAGGAGTGCCAAAAGAGGCCACGCAATAAACTCGGACAGTTGGGTTTGATTGATTCTGAACTTTAATATACGTACTTTCTTACTTTAATGCAGTTTTTTTCTGATGTTTTTTATGCTTTCTTATCCGAGTGACGCATTAAAAAAATATTAGCTACGCGTATTTAAGCGCCGTATCTTTAAGCGACGGTGTTTGTCAAACACAACGGCAAAGTGTGAAAGTGAGCGGGCTAACAGCGCAGCTGTAATGTTTGGCACTGGAGCCCATTGGAATCGTTGTGAACGGAAGCTTGGTTTCCCCGCGTTGCCAGCCTTGCTGCAAGTCAGAAATGGCTGACACCTGTTCATCCACAAATTCCACCTGTTTTCCAGCAAGCAGGCGGTTTGCTTTTTTCCCCTCTTCCAGTTTAGCTGCACCCGCCTCTCTCTGGCGGCAACTTTGAGCGCGCCAGGACCTAGGAGGAGTTTGCTACGATGAGTCACGCCATGCTGCTTAGATGAATGAGGCGAACAGCGGGCCGCGGGTTTGATTGTGTGCTCTGCACACACGGCGCGAGTGGAGACTGAAGTGCTGCGCGAGACTGAACGTAGCAGCTAGGGGCTGCAGGGGAGCTTCTGAAGAATGCCCTCCTGGCCTGTCCTTCCACACTGGATAAACCCGTTTTACGCATTGTAGTGAAACTGGCAATAAAACCCATCACCAGATAGCTATTCCATTTTTGGACATAAATCACCGCACACGAGTGAAGCCACAGATTAAAAAGTCATCCTCCGACAAGAAGCAACTTCGCAATCGCCTCCATTTCAATGGGAGCCGACTTTTCGATGCGAGGCAAGTGTGCGGAGCTACGGGAAGACAGGGAACGTGGTGCGATAACCAATTGGATTAAAGATCCAACGGATACACTCTCCGATTTGAAATAATTTCCCCCATTCCACATAGTCCTGTTAAGGACTCGTTAATTATTGCTGTGTGGGAATTTCCTAAATATGCGATCTATGTACATTTTAAGAGCACTTTTGAAAATGGAAACACACCCACAAGCAGCCGATTGTAGGAGGCGAGAGCGATGGCTGGTGATTTCGCCGGTGGATGTGGCTTTACTCTAAATCACTGCGAGTATGTTGCGATCGAGACGCTACGAAAGGCACTGTTCAGAGAGGTGGATTAGTGGTGTGACGTGCCTGTTTCTGGTTTTTGCAGAAATGTTGAGAGTGGTGGAATTGAGTTAGCTTCGCCTCCTAGTGGTCACTCTGCACTATGACGCTCCCTGCCCTAAGCTTTCGAGGTTGCCTGGCAAGCGGCTGCAGCGGCCATGCCAGTATTTTAAAAAAAGATAAATATAATAACGTTCAACCGGTTCTCAGACTCGTATCAGAAGACGAATCTTCATAGCCACGGCGTGCATTATTAATGTGTTTGTTCATTGTTCCTTCTTTTTACTTTTTTCATTGCTGTCTAAACTCATTGTGCTTGGTAAAGAGTGCAAAAAGAGGCCACACAGAAAGGACAAACCGCACTGTTGTTAGATTGAATCTGAACTTCAGTCATGCTGGTTGGTGGTGTAGGATCAGTCCCCCTTCTGTGAATGTTGATGCTTTGCTGTTTCTGCAGCGTTTGCAGCAACTTTAAATGGACGGTAACTTGATGCTTCCAAGGCAATCCAGCAGAATAGTTCCCTTGAGTACTGATCCAGAAACTGTAAAATCGGCCATTTTGAGCAAACAGTTTGGGCTGGAGTGGTAAAATATCTTTTTTTTTACCGTATCTTTCTTTGCACCAAACGATGTGCAACGGTTTTTTAATCCTTTCTTTTTATAAACCCATTTTTTTAAATCCCTGTTTGAAACTGAAAATTGCTCCTCTAGTCACCAACTGCACCTTTGCAAGCACTGCAGTTAAAGCTGCTCCATTGCACTGGTTTGGAAGCCAGTGACCATTTTGCACTCTTCAGGCCAGAGCACTGCAGTGGAGAGCTAGTGTACAGTAACCTGTGGACACAGAGAAAGCTCAAATCTGCTAGCACTACAGCAACCTGTGGACACAGAGAAAGCTCAGACCTTCTAGCACTATAGTAACCTGTGGACACAGATAAGGCTCAGTGCAAAGTTGTCCACAATGGACCTGCCCCTGTACTAGTGGCAAGCACCTTTGCTGACTGAATCACAAGCAGGCTAATAATGCATTTAGTTTGAGCTGAACAGTGGTCTTTAAAATACCCTGGCTGCTGCAGTGCAGTGATGGCAAAATGGAAAACTTGCCATCATCTCATTCCTAAATGATGAATATGGCAAATATAGTCAATAACGACCTATTTAAGGGATCATTTATATGATATGCTTTGCTCTCACCATTTCTGTAATTCAATTGATAAAAATGGATTTGATTATGAGGAATGTCCATTTAACCAAATTTCAGAACTGTTTAAATGTATGTGTAATATGTGTAATTTATTTAATGGAAATTAGCTTCAGGGCTTTTAAAATGACCTCTGCTATGCTGCAGTGCTGGAAAGGTTTCTGCTTATTTTAAATAGCGCTTTAATTTACATTTTAACAAGTGTCACCAGTTACTCCAGGCTCCCCAGCCCCTGCCTGTTACAGATCTGCTACAGTCATGTCCAGATCATTTATTCAGCAAGCCAGTCCTATAGTCCTGACATTTAAATATGGAGGCTACCTACAGTAGCAAACAAATCCAGCTGCCGTGTGTGGATTCGTTTAGGCCCTTCGTTTAGAGTGCAGAACAAGGAAAGCTTTTATTCAATATTGTATTCTTCTCAAATGCCAAAGACATCCTTGCCTCTGTCTAAATTGCTTTAGCAACCTAATGTTTTTCCACTTCAAATCTACCATGCATGAGCAGGTGCTTGATCTTTTTGTCAATTAACACTGCGTGAATTCATGATGGATTATAGTTATGCCAGTAATGAGTGAAACTGTTTACAAGAAATCTTGTAAAATCATACTTGCCATTGTTAGTTATTGCTGACTGTCCTTATTGTTTTTTTTTAATGTACATACGCTAGGGAAATTATCAGCTAAGACTGTCTGCTATCGTGAGTATGTTCTGTGGAGTGCTAGTGCCACCTGGTGGACAAAAGAGAGATTGGCAGTGTCAATGCAGAGCTCCGTTTGGACCTTCTGTCTCTCTCTTTCCATTTCATTTGTCCTTCCTTTCTTTCTATTTTTTTCTTTTCATTTTCTCACTCATACTCTCTTTTCCTTTCTTTTTTTTCTCGCTTCTCCTTCCCCTCTCCTCCAGTAGTCTCATCACAGCACAAATATTTGGGCTGGAAGAGCACATTTTCTGTCACCCTTCCAACTTCATTGCAACACGGGGTGTACATGTGAAAACAAAGCAGTGCGGTCTCTGAACCGCGCGCTCGAGCGACGCAGCAGGCCTGCAATAACAGAGCGTCCGTGCCGCGGGTTTCGGCCGAGGCCCAGGACCGCCAGACGCGGAGATCACTCCTGCAGAGACGGGGCTCAACGGGAGAATTTAAATAACAAATAACGCATTTTAAAAACTTTTAAAAAATGAGCGCTGGCTGCGAGTCGGAGGGGGAATAGAAAGCTCTGGAAGGAGAAGGTTTTTAAAAACGCTCTCCACAGGCATGCTACTCCCCGAACAAGTGGTGCTGCAAATCACCCTGACTGCCTGGATTTGTGCCTCTTCTCTGAGGGGCCAGCAGGGGGTGCTGTGAGAGGTTTAGGTTTCAGAATCTACGCTCACCACTCACCTAATGAGGGATACATACTGACCAGGCTCCCTGACTGAAGTTTGCCTTGGCTTGGAGCTGCAGCAGTTGTAATGTGTAATGCATATGGCTGACTTGCACTGCCTAAGAAATTACTGGGTCTGGTCCGTGGGCTTGGTCCATAAGGGCTGGCTTAATTTATACACTGTGAAGGTGGGAATGACTAATCTACATGACCAGCCAAACTGGGGACAGTGCCTTGGTGACAGCAGGGATGAGACACCATTGTGTAAAATTAAGTATAGCTTTTAAAAAAAAAAAAAACCCAGGAAATGGTCCAGATACACATACACATACACACACAACACATGCACACGCACGCCAAAACACATGCACAACACAGACACACGCATAATACACACACACACACACACACACACAACACACGCACACGCACGCCAAAACGCATGCAGAACACAGACGCACGCACACACACACACCTAATACACACACACACAACACACACACGCACACGCACAACACACAGACACACGCACACCCAACGAGTTCTCCACCCTCCCGCCGGTCACCTTCACCTGACCCTGTGTGGGCAGGCCGGCGCGGAGGCCGATCCGCTGGCGGCGGGCCGAGGTCCCCTCTCCGGTTACGGTTACCGGGTCACCGCGGCGGGCAGGGGACGGGCCCGGAGGCCTGCTGGGGAATCGCTCGGGCCGGGAGAACGCCGGCTGCGCCTCTCACGCTCGGCGCTCCGATCCCGCGCCGCTCTCCCCACCCCCTCGTTTCCCGCTAGACGCCGCGCGCCGTCTGAACCCCGCGCTGCGGTGCTCGGGAGAGCCGCTCTGCGCCCCCCCCCCCCCAGCCCTGCGTTGGGAGGCCGCGGATTTATGTGGCTCAGGAGCGCTTCTTTTAAGAGATCCGAGGGGCAGCGGGGAGATCGTTTCGGTTTCGGGTGAGCGGCCTGCTCGCTCTTTTTTTCTTTTTTTTGTCTGCGGCTGCTCCTTCGGAGGTGACCAGCTGGGATTCGGGAAGTTCCGCCCACACAGGAGCCAGGGCCAGGCTGTTTTCAAAACGGAAAAAAATAACCTTTCAATAACGTCCCCCTGTCCACCCCCACCACCCCCCCCAACGGCTCCCCACTGGCTGTTTTGTCTTCTAATGATTTAATTACTTAAATTACATGCCGATTAAGACAAAACCGCTTCAGTGTCCGTCTCCTAACGTGTGAGCCCTTCACTCTGAGTCTGTTTGGCTCACTTTGGTTTGAGAGAAATATGTCTGGTGCTGCAGTTTGCCTGTTCGGTCACTAGATGGCAGCAGCGCTGCGGGAGGCTGACGGGTGACCGGCCCGGTGGAAACTCGAGCATTTTTCACATTCATACCTTTCATTGCGATCAAGGTTTTTTTCTTTTTTTTTTCCCCTCTTCTTTCCACATTGCAGATGTCTCCAGGTCTGCGCTAGCTGCACAGGGGCAGGTGGGGCTGGGGTACTGCAGCCCGCGTCCCCTTCTCTGCGCTTCTTTGAGTCCGCTCACGGGCCTTCAGGGTGCCGTAAACGTTTGAGCCGCGCTCCGCGCTGCGGCTCTGTTTCCCGGCCCTCGGCGTGGCCCCCGAGCGGAAAGATGGATCGAAGTTCAATTTCGGGAATATTCGGTAATCCCCCCCCCCCCCCCTTCAGGTCCGCGGCGGCAGCTGGTATTCGTGCGCGTCGGGGCGAATCGATCCCAGGGCTCCTTCTGTCATAGCGATCACGCTCTTATGGCAAAAACGTCCCCGTCCTCCAGCTCCTCCCCGTCCTCCGGCTCCTCCCCGTCCACCGGCTCCTCCCAGGCCTCCGGCTCCCCGCGCGGACGGCGGGTGCGGTTTCGGTGCGGCCGCGTGCTCTCGACGGCGCGCCCGTATGTAATAACCCCTCCGGTCCGCGCCGTGTAACCCTGTACCCCTGCCCTTTCCTCGAGGTTGCAGTGAGTGTGGCAGCGGCCCGCTGGCTTAGCCTCTGGTGAGGCCGAGCGGGGCGACGCTCCCCTGAACTGTAACTCCCCCTCCCCCTCCCCCCCTTTTTGTTTGAGGCGGCTACTGGGGTCGCGCTCCATTGTGTGGGACACTTCCGGCCATTTCCCCCTAGCCTTGGGGGCCTAGCGAGGGCCCCGATGCTTCTCCTGGGGTGCGCGGGGCCACCTTGGCTCAGGCCCCACATGCGCTCCAGGGTGTGTGTGTGTACGCGTACGGCTGAAATACAGCACGAGGCCTGGAGCGCCCGCTGTCTGCGCTGCTTGTGTCGGAAAGGTGTTGCTTTCTCTTTCTCAAATTCAAATTCAGAATGCTTTATTGGCATGACATATTTTGAAGTACGTTTTGCCAATGCGTAATTGTCAATCATAATAATAACAATAAAATTAATAACAATTAATATAAAGATTCAAATATAACAGAAATAAACTGTATACTAGTACTGGTAGTGGTAGCAATAGTAATATTATTACTAATAATAATTACAATACTGTAGTAATGTAAATATATGTTATGTAATAAAAATAAATATGTATTAATTGGTGGGAGTTAGGGGTCACTGCTGTTCCTCTGCCTGTGTCAGGTACCTGCATATAGTGCCGCCAAATGTCCTCTCCAAGGGGGAATTGTTGCAGTTGGCTTTCGATTCAGAGCGATGCTCTCTGATGTTTTTGTATTTATCGCGCTGGGTGAGGAAGTGTGCGGCTCTGTTTCTTGTTGGTTACAGTGGGAGCACGGCCTCTCTTCTCTGGGCAGCCAAGTCTGCCGATGGCGGCCGGTCTCTATGGCTAGGGTGTGCTTGCTGTGTTGTGCTCCATTGCTAGTCTGTACTTTGTCAATGTTTTTCTAAGTTTATAATTTTTCACTGTGGTCAGTTAATCGTTAGCATTTCAGAGCCAGATAGTGTTGTAATTTGTTTTGATTGCTTGTTTGAGTTTCCCAGTAAATAATGTAATTTTGCTTTTGTTGCTTCATAATTTGGTTAATTCTGATTGGTTCAGTTGGTATGAAGCTGTGCTGAGGCTGCATGGTGTTAGTGGGGGTTAGTGAACAGAGCCTCAGCACCAGCTGAGAGAGGGGACTCTTCTCTGGGCTCCGCTCCTAACATTGCAGAGCATCGTGATGGTATGAGTGGGGGGAGGTTGTTGTTTTTTAGATGTTTCTAAAATTTTACTGCTCTTTTTTGGATTTTGATTAATTGTGGATATTTTCCTAATTGTGCCCTGCAGGCATTGTTTGCATGTGTTACACTGTGCTTGTAAGATGTTTATTTGGTATGCACTTATTGTACGTCGCTTTGGATAAAAGCGTCTGCCAAATAAATGTAGTGTAATGTTATTACAAAGCTCTGCATGCATTCTCTTTCTCTCTCTCTGTCTCTTTCACTCTGTGAGGTGTCGATTCCTGCAGCAATGGTGAAGTAGAGCATGAGGGGTGAGGTCTCTGATCTCTGATGGCTGTGTCTGAGACTGTTGCTGTTTGCTAACGCCACTAGCCTCTGCTCTTTCACACCACCCCTTACCTTCTGTTACCGCACAGCAAAGTGCACACATTTGGCATTTATTCTATGATCCTCCTCTGCCTGCCTTCATTTGACTGCCTGACCTTGCTTTCACACTTACATTGTGTGATCGCCCACCGTTTCCTTTGTGGCCTGGTGATTTCTGTCTTGCCTTAAAAGTGTTTGCGCTACACAGCTGTGGGATGGCCTTGCGACTGTTGCAGCTATAATAACTTTGGCGTGCACACACACACATACACTCATATACGCGCACGCACACACACACACACACACACACACACACACACATACACTCATATACGCGCGCACACACACACACACACACACACACACACACACACACACACACACACACGCAGCAGACAGGTTCCTTTAGGCCCTGCGGTTGTGATTGTTATAGAGGTTAGTCTCCTGCAGTAGCTGAGGGATCCGATGTGGGGTGTCGGGTGGGTTGGGGGGGGGGTGGTGGTGTTTGAAAGGTGGATGATGGAGGAGCTGCTGAAGCAGAGCGCGCACGCGAGGGATGGCCAGCCTTCAGCCCTCAGCACGCGCTGCAGCGCTGGGCGTCATCGCAAGCGTTAACAGCCGCGAGGGGCGCCGGGAGGGGAGCGACCCGCCTGCAGGGAGGAAGTGACATCAGTACCAGTACCAGTCATTACCTAGCCAGCGATAAACAGAGCCAGGTCACCGTGTCTGATCAGCAGAACGCATGGCGAGACTTCAACACCAAGTGTACACAGCACAGTGCCAAAGCCTGGTCTAACACTGACCCACACCACAGCCATGGCCTAACACTGCCCCACACCACAGCCATGACCTAACACCGACCCACACCACAGCCATGGTCTAACACTGACCCACACCACAGCCATGACCTAACAGTGACCCACAGCACAGTGCCAAAGCCTGGTCTAACTCTGACCCACACCACAGCCATGACCTAACACCGACCCACACCACAGCCATGACCTAACACCGACCCACACCACAGCCATGACCTAACACCGACCCACACCACAGCCATGACCTAACACCGACCCACACCACAGCCATGACCTAACACCGACCCACACCACAGCCATGACCTAATACTGACCCACACCACAGCCATGACCTAACACTGCCCCACACCACAGCCATGGCCTAACACTGACCCACACCACAGTGCCAAAGCCTGGTCTAACTCTGACCCACAGCACAGCCATGGCCTAACACTGCCCCACACCACAGCCATGACCTAACACTGCCCCACACCACAGCCATGACCTAACACCGACCCACACCACAGCCATGGCCTAACACCGACCCACACCACAGCCATGACCTAACACTGCCCCACACCACAGCCATGACCTAACACCGACCCACACCACAGCCATGACCTAACACTGACCCACACCACAGCCATGACCTAACACTGACCCACACCACAGCCATGACCTAACACCGACCCACACCACAGCCATGGCCTAACACTGACCCACACCACAGCCATGACCTCACACTGTCCCTCACCACAGCCATGGCCAGAGTTGTCTCCCACTGAATTTTTTGTTTTGGTGTAATTCTTGGTTTTTGTTAAATGTTTTTGTCAGTTTTGGTTTTTGTGTAATTTTTTATTTAACTTTTGGTTTTTGTGCATAATTAACATTTTTTCCATTTATGCTTTTTTCCGTCATGACAGTTTAAAGCTGTGTTCAGGCTTTCAGTGGTAATGAAGTGTCCAGCGACGCGCTGCACTCGGTGTTGAGTCTGATGGATCACAGCAGTACATGTGGAAGGAAGGCTTGGGGTATTATTGTTGGCCAGTGCTGTTGCATCAGTGTTCCCAGCTCATGACCGCTCGGATTCCTCAGGAAATGCACCGGAGATGTGTCGCGGGGGTGGCAGTAATGTGGGATTTCCAAAATGGAGGAGAAGGGGAAAAAAGTACGGGGTGCCAGCGCTATTTGGGTGAGGGGAGTTTAGATTGGACGGGAGCGCTGGAAAAAGGCTAGCGCGGAGCTGGAGGCTCCTGCAGGGGTCAGGCGGGGGCCTCCCCGGGCCCCGCGCCGCCGCGCAGCACAGTAGCACCACCTGCTGGGGCTGGCGGGAGTACAGAGGTCAAAGGTCGCACAGCTGAGGCCCTCGCGGTCCCTGCCAAGGCCGCTGCATTTCCCTCCCCCTCCCCACAGACGGGATTCCTGCTCTCGCCCGATGGATTCTCTGTTTTCCTTGCCTTTTTTCTCCCCCCCCCTCCTCTCCTCCTTTTCATTTTTTTCCATCTTTTGTGTCTGAGATTCCTGGAAAACCAAATGAGCGAAAGTATCTTGTAGTGGCACACTCACATTCTAGGAATCTTCTTCCAATTATCTCCTGATGAGCTGTTTTTCCCTCCTCTGTTCTATAGACCCGAATCGTGTACGAGGAGGGGAAGCTGCTGAATTTTATCCCAGAGGTGTATTCTTTTATTTTGTCACTCCCTTTCTGTCGTGGGTCTGTGTTATATACCGGTTGGCACTATTCCTCGCCGGTATGGCATTTCTCTGGTCCGCGTGTAGCTCTCTGCCAGTCACACCTGTCGCTAGCGGTCAGCGGTCAGCAGTCTGGCCTGGGGGTCGGCGTCCGACGGCGTTATTCGCGAGCACGCCCGCCTCCTGGCCCCGGTCCCGCCCGGCTGAATCCTGTCCCTGTTCCTTTCCAGGCAGCTGCGGCCGATGGCATAGACCCGCGGCGCGACGGCTGTTGGCCTGGGGAGCGGCAGTCCCTGCGAAAGCGACCGGCGGGTGCTCCGGGCGCACGCCGCTGCTCCGACGCCCCTGCGTGACGCTCGGCCGGCGGGAACCATGCCGGCCCTGTCCACCGGATCCGGGAACGACACGGGTGAGTGCGGTTAGCCGAGTCTCGGCGGAGCCGCCGCCGCCGCGGGCGCAGGAAAGGCCTGGAAAGCTGGCTGGCCTGTGCTGCTGGGAGCGCAGGGCCCCAGCAGCCTGCGTTTCCTCTCGTAACGGGCCTCTCCTGGAGACAGCTGGGCAGCAGCCTTCCGCAGCGCGAGCGAAACGCTCCCCCGGCGACTCGCACCACTTACACAGACCTGCTGCGCTCGCCACATCCGGCACGCTCACGCACCCTGACGCCAAACACACTCCTACGCTCCTGCGCTTTCACTGCGACTCGGGCTGCCTGCTCTGAAATGGACATCACTAGTACAGAAATACTCATGCACTTCAGTCACACTCAGATACCCTGATTGGACACAACTCATACAGAAATGGTCATTTACTGCAGTCACACTGAAATACCCTGATTGGACACAACTCATACAGAAATACATACAGTATGTACTTCAGTCACCCTGAAATACCCTGATTGGACATCACTCATACAGAAATACATATGTACTGCAGCCACACTGAAATACCCTGATTGGACATCACTTATACAGAAATACATATGTACTGCAGTCACACTGAAATACCTTGATTGGACATCACTCATACAGAAATACATATGTACTGCAGCCACACTGAAATACCCTGATTGGACATCACTCAAACAATAATACTCATGTACTTTAGTCACACTGAAATACCCTGATTGGACATCACTCAAACAATAATACTCATGTACTTTAGTCACACTGAAATACCCTGATTGGACATCACTCATACAGAAATACATATGTACTGCAGTCACTCTGAAATACCCTGATTGGACATCACTCACACCCTGATTTTCATACAGAAATATGTTGCATCGTATACTTTAATCACATCTATTCTTGCATTTGTTTTTGCACCATAAGGAAGTGTGGATCGGCACATTCAAACAGACGGACAGGGACTGATACAATCATATGTATGAGTGCTCAGTGCACTTTATACAAATCCATGTGACAGCAATTGCCCTTATCCTTTTATGTTAGATTATGGCGCTGTTATTAATGTGTAATAAAGCATTAACAGGTTAATTTATTCTTTATTATTAACACAGCTGATTTTCAGCTTAGCCTTAATAATAGTAGATAGGGTTTCCATAAATTGAATAATATGTATTTATGTTGTCACTGACAGTCAGCAGTATATTTAATGATTTGAATGCAATTTTAAATACTTTACGGAGTATTTATAACTGCACCATAATTGGTACCACATAGTGGTAACACTGTGCAAATGGTACCAATTTCTTTTCTTGTGGAGGTTGAGAAAAATGCATGTCAGAATAAAATGTCAAGTGAATAAAAAGTAAGTGTAACATTTTCCTACTGACCCTGTCACTATGCAGTAAAAAGTGAAACATTATTACTGTAATAGCTGTATAACATGACCAAAATGAGCACTGGTGTTTATTTTGAGAGATGTCTAAGGACTCTTCAATAAAAAGAATGTTGAACTTGGATGCATTTTAGCCGTATAACATGAACAAAATGAACACTAGTTTTCCAGTGTGAAACTGTTACGCCGAAAATATTGAGACGAGGGTGATGGCGTGCAACTGCCCAAACTGTGTGTATGTTTCTTATCAGTGTGTAAATGCCCAAACTGTGTGTATGTCTTTATCTGTGGATTGTCCAACTTGTATTTCATCAGTGTGTAAATGCCAAACTGTGTGTATGTCTTTCTCATTAAATCAAGTGTGTAGTACATGAAATGCCCAAACTGTGTGTATGTCTTTTATCAGTGTGTAATTGTCCGAACTGTGCGTACGTTTCTTATCAGTGTGGAATTGTCCAAACTGTGTGTATGTCTTTTATCAGCGTGTAAATGCCCAAACTGTGTGGATGTCTTTTATCAGTGTGTAATTGTCCAAACTGTGTGTATGTTTCTTATCTATGTGATTCATAATCTGTCATAGAACAGTACAGAAGGTTTAAATCTCATCTTGTGTGAGTATTTTTATCGTGAAGTGTAGAAGTGATGGATTAAGCGAACGCCACGGGCTCGGTTGGTGGAGGACGGTGGGGTGCTGCGTTTCCTGAGGCTGGATTGTTCGCCTCTGAGGCGTCTCCTCCATCGTGCCGCCGTGTTGGCGCGAGGAGGGAAGGGGGAAGGGGGAAGGGGGGAGAGGCAAAGCCGGATTCAGACAGGTCCCTCGTTTCGCCGCTAACCACTTCAGACGTATCGATCTCTGCCCAAACCTCCGACCCCGACGCAGAGGAGGAAAATGGGGAAAGGGGGAATGTTCTTTTTAAAAAAAAAAAAAAAAAAAAAGGAGAAAGGGAGAGCGGGAGGAAAAAGTGATGGATAAAGAATGTGTTCATCTCCAGGCTCGGGGCTCTGACTGTTATTAAGCGCCCGTTGTGGAAATTTGTGTGGACAAAGTGAAAAGCCAGACCGTCAATTACTATTATGGTCGTTCGGAGCAATTACAGGCGCGCAGTTCGTCCCAAACGAAACATGTAGGGCGCTCGTTTATCCCTTTTCATTGGTGGCCTGGTAACCGCGCTGTGCCTCGAGGCGGCCCGGATCACAGCCTGTCTGCTGGTGCTGTTGTTTAGGGCGGGGATGACGCAAGGCAGGCTATGGTGGCATGACAGAATTTACAGAAAGATTTTCCTTTTTTCGCCTCCTGTGAGGGAATGTGCTTGAAATCGCTGTGGTACCAGAGCACAGGCTGATATTTGGCTTTGTGAGGGAGAGGTGAGTAAGGCTAGGATATATATGAAATGGAGTTTGCTCTCTGAAGCAAAGGTGGATAAAGTTTGACTCTGTAATTGTTATATTTCAAATGGAGGTAGCTCTTTGAAGGAAAGGAGGATGAAGTTTAGCTTTGTGTGCAGTGTTGGTCAGAAGTTGAAAGTAAAAACTAATCAGTTCTGAAGGTTAAGATGTGTATGTGTGCATCTCTGTGTTGTGTGTGTCTGTGTTTGTGTGTGTGCGCGTGTGTGTGGGAGAGAGAGTCTCTGAACATGTCTGCTTGCATTGTCGTGTGTCTGTGTACCTGTTATTGCGAATGGGAGTGCATATATACATGCATCTGCTTATGCATCTGTGTGCCTGTCTGTATGTGGGCTTGGCCCTCTCTCTCTCTGAGTGGATGCACGCGCTTCGTGCATTTTCTGCCCTCCTGCGCACATGTGCACACAGTGTGTTTGCGTATGCGTTTAGCTGGAAGGAGATCAGAAGCGGTCTGGGAGACGCCGTGTTTGAAATGTCCCCGGGCGGCAAACGGTTAAGTCGACTTCCTCGTTGGCCGAGCCGGGTGGTTGGCGCGCGGGTTGGTGTTGGGGAGGGACTTGGCAGGGCGCGCTTCATTTGGGGTTCTGAGAGCGGCAGGTGAGTGACGCTTTTATGCCGGTCCGTCGGCCTGTCTGAGAACAGGCCTGTTTGTGTGGGCACGTTCGGAGCGCGTGACGTGCCAGCGGGCAGGCCCCGGCTCGCGTCAATCAAACGCGCCCATTAAAGCCAAGCGGCATTCCGCTAGCCTCGCTGACGCTAATATTTTCCTTTCACATTTCTGAACACTGCACTTTATCTACGACACGTGAGCGTCTCATTAAAACGCTCGTTAAGTCTGTGTTTTGAGAGTAAATGCCGGGCTGGTGTGCAGTGCCGCAGTTGCCCTGCGGGGGACGCGCCCCATCGACTCCCCAGCTGGCATGCCGTCGTTGCCCTGGCTCCCTGCTCACGGCTGAAAGCATCTTTGCGCAAATGAAGATCTAATAAATAAAACCAAATGGTAAAACTTGAAAAACAATAAAAAATCTGGGAAGCTGGCCTCAGAATATCAGTAAGGGGTTGGTGGGAAAGACCTTCTCAGCAATTTGTCCCCTCCCCTCCCTTTCTTGTAACGTTTGGGGAGTTTTAATAAATATTTTGGATTGTGGTTAATAGGACTGGCCCACAGCTTGCTTCTGAATCCTTACGAACGGTGAGGCGCGGGAGGAAAGAACTCGTCCGCTCCCCCTTGAGAATGAGCCTCTGCTCGCGAGGGCTTATTTCCGTACGCACCACCCGACGGTTTGTTGGCCTGGGCCTGTCGCCCGGGACCTGGTGCGCACACACACACACACACACACACACACACACACACACACGGCCGTTAGTTTCACATCTCTCCGAGCGGTTTGGTGTTAGCTGTGAAACGGGTCCAGAGTTAATCAGACGGCAGAGTCGCGGGGAGGTCAGAGAGCGCGCTCAGCCGCGAGGCTCCTCGCACGCCATCGCCATCCTCGCCGTGACTGCGGCGTCTTTTTGTTCGGGATGACCAGCGCCCGAGGGTTTCGGTTTCTCCTCGGGAACAACAGACTTTTGTTATGCAAAAAAAAAAAAAAACCTCCCGATGACGTTCACAGACAGGGGAGGGGTTGTCCCTGGGGCCAGACGGAAAGCTGTCTCTCTTGGATCGTTTTAGACTCCACCCGTATTTTCCCAAAAGGTTTTCCAGCCATTTGGATTTATTTGAATCGTTAGGGATACTTTAGCAAATGGTGAAGAATGATGGAGGTGATTGAAACTTAATCGTATAATCTTTGGGGGGGTGGGGGGGCGGTGGGGGGGCGGTTGGGGTAGTAGGTGTGTGACTGTTAGGGCAGTGGTCTCGCAGCTCCTGATCCACGGTTCACCACCTGCTTTCTGCCACCGGTCAGCATGTGTTTGCAAAACCCTGTCGGTGTGGTTTCCTCCTCAGGGAGGGCTGCGTACTGGCGAGCCCCGCGGAAGGCCGTTCCCTCTGGGGGCCGGACGGCAGCCCGTGTCTGGCTCTCCCCAGGTCCCCGGGCTGTAAGGACAGGCTGTGGGTTTCAGGAGGTGAGGGAAAGGAGTTGGGGTTAAGATGATGGACAGATGAATGATTCTCACTGTGCCTCAGAATTCAACGTGCGAAGATCCTGCTCTCCGTGGTGCGGGTTTAATCGACACCACACCTTATTTTGACAGCATCCTACATTTCCCAGAAACACCAATACATGTGAAGCAGTGCCACCTTACTGTACATTAGCCCCATTTCATTAGTTTTGTGCCATCTCAGTGAATGCGAATCCAGTGGCCACTGTTTGATTTGTAGTTTTCTGTCGTGGTGTGTATTAATTCCCTGTGTGGCTGGACTCAACATCCTCCGTTCTCTTAGTGGACTGGCAGATGGCTGCAGTGCCTACACCTGGCATTTATTATGCCTCGATGATGGCACAGCCGTGGCCGGAGGCATTTTGTTTTCGGGTTGTCCGTCCGTCCGTCCCGATTCTCGTGAACGCGATATCTCAGGAACGCCTTGAGGGAATTTATTCAAATTTGGCGCAAACGTCCACTTGGACTCAAGGATGAACTGATCAGATTTTGGTGGTCAAAGGGCAAGGTCACTATGACCTCACAAACCACGTTTTTGGCCATAACTCAAGAATTCATATACTATTCATATACTATGACAAAGTTTCACACAAAAGTCTAATAGGATAAAGTGATGACATTTTATATCCAGACTGGCTACTGGTTGGCGGAGGCATACAACCGTGAGGCGGTATCTCTAGTTTAATTTTTTTAATGGTGAGAAGACAGTCTGCCCTCCTGTCATATTTTTCTCTTTATTCAGATGGGTAGAAAGCTGAGAGAGTAACAGAGAGCAGGGATCCCAGCTCAGAATGTGCCGTTGGCAGGTGATTTAAGCCGCGCCCACACGGTGGGACTTGCTCGTGGCTGGAGAGCGGGTCGCCCTGTGAAGTGCACCCGAGCAGAAACTCTCGACGGAAAGATGGAAGACGTGGCCGCTGGCCCACTCCGCCCCCGCCCTCCCGCCGGCCGGTTATTAACCCTGTAAAACTTTACAGTGTCATCCTGGGGCTTTCGCGCACGCACCGTGCGTGTTTATCACCCCCCCCCCCCCCCCCGCAACCTTAGAAAGATAAAGCCAGCCCCCGCGTCCGCTATTCAGGGTGCAGCAGCGAGATGGGGGGGGGGGGGGAGGGAGGGAGTGAGAGAGAGCCTTGGGCCCAAACGTCTTTACCAGATACGCCCTCTAATGGAAGGGCCTGCGCCTCCCGCGGTCCCCCTGGCCCGAGTCCTCTGCCGTCCCACTCGTTTCCAAACACGCTAATGCTTTTCTAATCGGCCCCGATAACCGAACGCAGGGATCCTCGCTTTTTTTCTTTTTTTCTTTTTTATCATTTAAGAACGCCGGGGCCTCATTGCTTTCGCAGACCCCCGGCCCCAGTAACGGGAGCTATGAGGGATATGACAAGAATGGCCGGATCGGATTTCCGCAGACCGCTCGGTAACTTTTTCCGTCCCCGGCGCGAGGAATGCCGAGCATCTGGAATCCGTGGCGCGAGCGCGGCGCTCGCTGCGGGAGCACTTCATCCACTCCCGGCCGTTTGTCCTCTGCCCGGGGCCGAGCCTTCCCCGCCGTAGGAGCGCAGTACTGTAACACAAGAATTTGTTGCCACTGGAAAGTGTCCCTGTTTCCAATTACATCAGAATGAAAATTTCCACTTCATTTTTCAGCAAAGCTGGGCAGAGGAGAGAGGAGAAGAAGAAGAAAAGAAAAAAAAAAGGAAAAGGGTTGGAAATTTATTTAATTATATACGCGCGCACTGTTGAAGGGATGACCATGATATCCTCTTCTGTCCCCGTCCAAAGTACACACGGCAGTAAATAGGTCATCACGGCATATGGGCCATGAACACTTTGCGTCACAAAGTGGCCGTAACTATATTAACAAGACAGGCGTTTACGGTTTGAATGGCTGGGCGGCAGACGGTCGCGCACGCAGTTGAGAATAAGGAATGTTCACTATCGAAAGTAAGGAATCCTCTAATATTTTTTCCTTCTGTCACATTGTGGAGTGTTTGTTTGCGTTTCCAAGGAGCGCGTGGCTTTGTCAACGTGAATGCGCCGTGCGGTCATTGGATGGCGGTGTGCTCCTGAAACGTGGCCGCGGTTGTGCGTCGTGCCAGAGTGCACAGGAGGGACTGGGCTTCTGTGATAAACGGACGTGGCAGGACGCTGGGCCCGGCTCCTTGCTGTGGCCTGTGTTTTGTCTATAGTAGCGGAGCCTGTCCCAGGCCAGGGGGATAGTTTTTTTTTTTTATGCAGAGAGAAGAGCAACCCGAAACCCACCCCTGAACCCTTCTCTACGGGACCCGAGGGGGGGGCGGGGAGCGGGGGGGGGGCTGGCCTGGCGTGAGCTTTGCCGGTCCTTCGCGGGGGTCTTCAACACGCTCGTCCCGTTTCTCTCAGGCGCTCCGAGAGGCGAAGTGTTGGTTTTTCGACGATGAACAAACCCAGTCTTTCAGATTTGTTGGCCACCAGCAAGAGAACTCCGATCTAGACATGAGCAAAGCATAAAACTAAAAGAATCTGTTTGGCCTGAAAACTCGGGGATCAGCAAACGCAATAGAGTATGCGGTGTGCATGCATTCAATTAGGGTCATTAGCCAAACCTTTGCTTTTCAGTTTGTGGTGAAAGCTTCTTTTGAAGTCTACAGGTGTGTGACTAACCGTTGGGTAGACTTGAGGCCAGTGAAGTAGTGGCTGATCACAGCACTGCGAGAAATAAATAAATCCATTCTGAAAAGCTTGGCCCAAGCCAGGGGCTTTGATAAGTGCATTCAGCCTGGAACCTCTTTGTGAGTTGCGTTTGATTTCAAGGCCTTTGCTTTGTAGTTCTACTTTGTTGGTGACGTGCAGTTAAGGTTCTCTATGATCAGAGAAATATGGCTTGTACCAGGAATGGCCTTCGTAGGGTCATTTTTCCATAAGGCAATCTAGCAACTCGCCGTTCTCCCATTAGGCTGAACAATTTGGAATAGACGTGCTTAGCATAGCAATTACAGAAAGAAGCCAACGATGTGAGAAACGGTGTTCAGGGGACACTTATCTAGACCGAAGGGGAAAAGGCCGAATCCAAGCTGAAAAAATACGGTTTTATTTATTAATTTACCTCACGTGTTTTTAGTAATGTTCGGTCACATACACGACAGCAAAATACGAATAGCTGCTCCCTTTGGTTATGGGAAATCATGTCAGCTGTGAATGCAGTGTTTATGGTCTTAATGTGACCTGTTCAGAGACGCAACATCGGTATGACCGATGCCTTAACTCAACACGCCAGGCTCTCCCATTGTGGGACTCCATCGAGTGGTTTATTTTTTCAGCACTAAAAAAAAAAAATCATTGCTTTGTCAAACCTTGACACAATGGACCGAGCAATGAAAACACTCAAAAAGACATGACGCCCCAATAAATGTTTAAAAGGGGTCGGTGGGATTGGTTCTTTCATGGGGGGCCGTCGGACCCTCGGTGTGCTGTCGATATCCACCCTCCCGGCTGTGAAGAGCTGGGCTGGGGGCCTTTCCGTCCTCCGGCTCACTCGCCTTGCTTACGTTTCCCCCGCCTGAAGCCAACCCTCAGTCTCTTAGAGCCTCCGTTTCCTCTCCCACCGACTCGTTTATCTCTACGCGCGGCTCTGCTGGGGCTGCTCATCTGTCCCGATAGGTTGCAAACGATGAGGTAAATCAGACTCCGAAAGGATTGTCCTACGCACAATGTGAAACTTGAGGCAGCTGTTTCATTTTCTTTTTCTTCTTTTTTATTTTCAAAGTCCCACTGCCTGAAATGTGTTTGCTGGGGGAAAAAAAAGGCTTGAAACATTGACCCTGAAGACATCCAAATATTTTTGGGTTGAGGTGTTCATTTTTCTCTTAATACGTTCTAGACGTGTAACTGTCTGGTGTGGTCAAGTCATTCATTCTGCACCTGCGCAGTGAAAGTTAGGGCAGCTCCAGTATTAATCGGCTTGTTCACTTTCTCTAGACACTGCGTGCAATTGATACGAACGTTTTATAGTTATAAATATATTATGTTATCAAGGTTATGCTGTTAAGGACATATTGTTCTATTTGTGAAATTCTCAAAAATTTGTCATATCGTACATTACCCAGATTCATTATCGACCCTGTTTTTGTTCGAATGAAAATAGAAATGCTTTTTAAAATGGAAATGTATCTCCTCCAGTAAAACACTCCTTATAATTTTTCAAGTACTGAATAGTCATTTTTAATATTTCAACCATTTTATTTTGGAAAATAGTCTGGGAAGTTAGAAATATCATCACTGCATATCAGCAAAATAGGAAAAATTGTGCTGTTTTAAACTGTTGTATGCTTCAAACCAGCTGCATTTCCATATTTTGCTTTTGCTTTCCAATGCTTCCTGTATTGATCTGTAATTATATGGGACATTGTGCTGCACATTAATTCTTTTTGGCCTTTGAATCATATGACATGACAAGCGGGCCTCAGAAAACTAATTATGGTTGAAATGTGTTAATTCATTTGAATTTACAAAATGTACGTACATTTTTTTATAATAATATCTTACACTTTAATGTTACATATTAACAAAGATGTGTTTGATATAGTTTCATTATTGTATTACATTGTACTATTGTTATTCATATTTATGCTTTTATATTTATGCTTTGAAGTTGCTAGACTGTCCATGTACAGGTAGCCAGTTGTATTGACAGACAGTGAAGCTAAACAGCTGCTTCTACAGAACCGTGAGCTGTCCTTTACCTAATGAAAAACATCCTCATAAAGATGCAAATGGACCAATCGGCCCAATACACCACCTGAACGTGCATTGAGGGGTCATGTTGAGGTCATTAACAAATACTGAGGCGTGGCAGTAGGGCTGAAATTGTTCGCCCAGTTACTGGAGAGGGCAGATTTAGTGGTGTGTCTGGTGTAATGTGAGTGGAAGAAAGCATGCAAAGGCAGCGTTTGCTTTTGCTTTGCAATCTACTGGAGATGAGGTGGCAGGTTTTTAATTGTCTGAATCCCCCCTCCCCCAGTGCGATATTGTCCTTCCCTGTGCTGGGCCGTGTACTTCACTTTGACAAAAACAGTGACCGCACACTGAGGCTGCCACATTGGAAACGCGGTCCGGCCCGTTCACTTTCCCCACTGGGCAGCGTCCACGCAGAGCTCCGCCCCTGAATAGCTGCTACCGCACTGTCCAGAGTTTGGACCTTCTGTCTCTCTCTTTCCATTTCATTATTTCTCTCTCCCTTCCTTTTTCTTTCTCTTTATTTCCTTTCCCTTTCTCTTCTCTCTCTCTCTCTCTCTCTCTCACTAACTCTGTCTTTCTCTTTCTGCATTTAAAACTCATTGAAGCGGCTTGTTAGCAGAACCGTACCGGATGATCTGAGAAGGCCATCAGTGGTGTGGGAAGAGCCCATTACGCTGATGTATTTTCCCTGCGCAGTCCGCAGCAGGTGACGCAAACGCGATTTGCACGCTCCGCGCGGGTGAAGCTGGGCCGGTCCCGTGGCGCACTCTGTCCTCCGCTCGGCCGCTTCCTTTGAACTCCGCTCGTCTGCACTGGACGGCTTGGATATGGAGCTGAGACGCTTACCTGGGAAAAACACCTCCGTTATTCTTCAGGTGGAGGAATTCAGAAACGCGTTCAGGCCCTGTTGAGCCTCGCTGCCAGTCTGGTCTGTTAAACAGGCTCATCTGGAGCGCGGCGCTGTCCTGTCCTCTGATTCCTAAACCTCGCATCCCCAATTGATTTCTTCCCCATACTGAGGTATGAAAATAAAATGTAAAAACGAGTTATTTAAAATTTTCCGAACTTGTGGAGCAAGTGCGCCGCGGGGCCCGGCGGGTGACGTGCCGGTCAGGGGGAGGGTTTTGGGGGGGGGGGGGGGGGTTTGGGGGGTGAGGGGGTGAGGGGGTGGGCGGTTTGGGTGAGAGCAGCCAACCGGAGCCTTCCTGCGGGCTCTTACAAAGGTTTTCGGCCGTGATAGTTTTTCCACATCTCCCTCCCTAAACATCGTCCCGTGTCCTTTAAATCTTTTATAATATGACATGTTATTCAAATTTCCAGCTTGTAAATTAACGAGGGGACCAGATGCCCCGAGGCAGGGCCTGGGCCAGGGCCTGGGCCTGGGCCTGATGCGCCCTGTGTAGCCTGAGCCCGGGGTGGGGCAGTCTGACTGGGTTATCTCTCGTGGCAGACACATCCTCCCCCTCCCCCACTGAGAGCCACTCCCAGTGCCCCTCCCTGCCCCCTGCACTTTGTCCTCTGGTCAGCTGTCTCTAAACCAGAGTGCAGCGTTTACGATGTTAAAGAACGAATTGGCACGAGGGCACCGCTGTGCGGCACGGTGCATTCTGGAGTCCGTCAGGCTGCGGCTCACTCCCGGGGTCGTCACCACGGCCGCGCCCAGGCAGCGGTCTTTCGGTGGACCTTGCAGAAGCAGCCAGTTCCCTGGCCTCGGGCTCCAGTGCGATTTCATAGCGCTTTTGTGCAGTAGGTGAGCTGCCGGGTCGTTCGAGTTTCCTCGAACTAAAAATTCCCTTTCAGCCAATCGGGGCCAAGCGTCGGGTACAGACGGGCCAGAGGTTTTGCCGTCGTGCTGTCGGTAGTGCGTTAGCGGGTCGCGGCTCACCCGCCTGCGGGGGTCGCGAGCGGGGGTCGCGTACGGACGGCGGGCAGAGCCTCTCGCTGGAGCGGGCAGAGTGAGGTCCGTTGTGGGCTCCCCTGTGGTGTGTGGCTCTTTGATGAGAACGGGGACCGAGGTGGTGGGGGGGGGGGGGACCCCGTGCTGGGCCGGGCCCCCAGCTCCACACGAAGCAGATCTGCCTTTAATCTCCCCCCCCCCCGCCCCGCCCCCGTTTAAACGCACCTCCAGGGCCCCGGCCCGGCTTATCTGATGCGGCTCGGCCCCTCCCCTTTCCCCTGCTCCCGCGTTCGCTCGTTCCGCGTTTCCTCGTAGGGTCCCCCCCTAATCTTGAAACCATCGGCCCCTAGTCTGCTTCTCCTTAAATTGGATTAAGAAGTCCGTTCTTTTAAGCTTGGGAGTAAGCCTCTATGGAATTCATTATTACCAGTGTTTGTTTAAAGGTTCTTCATATAGCCCGGAGACATTGGTGATGCCAGAACTCATCATTGCTTCAGTCTGTGCCCCAGGCAGAGTGTTTTTTTTTTCTTTTCTTTTGCAGCGTCTCTGCAGGCGATCTGTGTAAATGGCCCAATGTGCTGAAGTGAGTCATTTCTTTTTACAGCTTCGCAGCCCTTTTGTTATCAGCGGGGCCGTGTGTCTGTCACACGTCCTTGACGCCGCTGCTGTTAGCGTAGCCTGCTGATGTCACGCCGAGATCTGCCAGGTTTAAACTGGTGGGGCTTTTTGTGGGGAAAAAAAGGAGCAGTTAAAAAAAGCTTTTTAGAGGTTTGCAGGAAAGGCGTAAATCTTCGCGAGAGCCGCTCTCGTTTTTTTATTTTTACGCGACGGCGGAGTTCCTGAAACAACAGGAAAGGGCGAAACAATGTGAGGAAGTGGAGGCTGTGAAAGGGCGGGGCTTATCGCCTGTGCGCTGTGGGGTGCTGGGCCCGGCTCTGCATGCCGCGCACTCCCGGACTCCTCAGAGAGGGAACGGGGGCGACCCAGGGCACGGTGTGCGGTCCGCTCACAGCCCCGATTCCCTTTCATAATCTGAGTTTGGGGAACCGAGAGTCCGCACGGAGGAGGGCGCAGTGTCAGAGAAAGTGTGAGTGAGAGAGAGGTGGATGGAGGGCTCTGGTCAAGAGTGTGTGTGTGTGTCAGTGTCTGTGTGCGGTTGTATGTGCATGTTTCTGTGTATGTAGGGGTGCCTGTGTGACTGTGTGTATGTATGCGTGTGCGTGTGTATGCTTAGGTGTGAGTGTGTGTGTGTGGGCGTATGTGCATGTGTGTGTGTCAGTGTATGCATATTTTTGTGTATGTGGGTATTTAGGGGTGCGTGTGTGATTGTGTGCATTTGTGTGTGCGTCTGTGTGTGTGGGCGTTCCTGCATGTGTGTGTGCGTGTGTGTATGTACATAGGTGCGCGTGTGCTTGTGTGTATGGGCATGCATGTGTGTGTGTTCGAGGAGAACTCTTAATGGGCTCACGGCCTCGTTTCCTCTTCCTCCTCTTCCTCCCCAGGTCTGTATGAGCTGCTGGCCTCTCTCCCCTCCCAGCTCCAGCCTCATCTGGGCAGCCAGGAGGACTGTGCCTTTCTGCGGGACATGTTCGGGGAGAGGAGCCTCCACTCACTGCTCAAGGTAAGACCCCTTCTCCTCCTCCTCAGGGCTCCTCTCCTCTCCCTCCCTTTCTCTTCGTCTCCCCCGTTTCCCTCCTCCGTCTCCCTCCTCCGTCTCCTCTCTCCGTCTGGCCCTCTCGTCTTCCGTCCCTCTCGTCGGTTTCCCTTACGCTCTCTCCTCCCCTCTCTCCCCCTCTCCTCTCCTCTCTGTTTATCCTCCGCTCCGCCGCGCACAAGGGCCCTTTATTCCGGGTTGCCGGGCGGTGACGGCGGCCCCCGAGCCGAGGCGGGCGTGTCCGGCGGAGACGAGCGTGCTCGACAGCTTTGTTTCCTGCCGTCTGGCGCTAACGAGCGTAGCGTACGGCGTCTGCCCTCGGCTGGAGGAGCGGCGCGGGGAGAGAGGGCGAGGGGCTCCTGGAGCCTGCTCTTCCCACAATTCCCGGGGCGAGGGCGGCGCAGCGCAGCGCGGCAGCAGCGGGCGCTGCTCTCGTTGTTTTTTGTTGTTGTTGCAGGTCTCCATATCGCCGTTGCTAACGCCGCAACAACGTTTCAGTCGCCAAACGCCGCGAGGGTAAACAGTATAACCTGTTTGGAAATACGTGCCGTGTGTTGGTACGAACCGCTCATGGATGCAGTTCAAATAAATGTTTTTTGAGGACGGAGGAACAAAAAAAGAAGAGGGAAAAGAAAAACTTCTGACAACATTTCCCCTGGTACAAAACAAAGTTTTCCTCTGTTAACTTACCTATGCAGGGTCCAGTCTGTAATGTGCCAGTTCATGCATGTTAAATGCTTCAAAATGATGGAATACTTAAAATGCCTGAAAGAAGACCCACGGCTGGGACTCGAGGAGGCCAAATGCTTTTTATTTCATTCCTCTTTCCGTATTCGACGTGCTTCGCATGACTTCCAGAACACCATAGCAATTTTTTAGCCGCGTTGGCAAAAACATTTCATTTCAAATTCAAAATAACTGTGCGACTGCTTCGATACACTGTATCCAATGTCATGAGAAAAGGTGATCAAATTAAAAAGAAATTACCCAGTGCGCTGCTTGGAGCAAGTGGAGTCATTTAGATCCTACTGTGTGATGACATTACTAGTGAGGACACAGGGCTCTGGTCTCTCCATGTCCCGAATGGCAAACGCGGTACGTGTTAAAGCTGGTGTTCTGTGCTGTACATACCATACGTGTTTCGCCTGGTCTGCGTGGAGAACGGTGTTTTCCCACAGCATGACCCCTTTTGTACTTCTCTGATCTGCAGGAGTCCTCACAAAACAGGGATTGTGAGTATGTGTGACCGGTCCTTATGCAAAACACATGCATGAGCACAGTCCCTGTTTCTCTCCCTGCCTCGTAGAACGTCTGCGTTTGTCCTTTCCGCGGGAGGCTTGACCAAAGGTTAACTGTGCACAACTAGCTGAGGTAGGCGGGGGGGCGGCAGGGGGGCCTGTGTCCAAACCGCAGCAGGGAGCTGGGCTTTCAGGAAGTGCGGGGCTGCCAGCTGTAGGCTGTGGAGAAAGAAGCCGGTGTTACGCGCCAGAAGTCCCAGAGAAATCTACTCTCCTTCTTATCCTCTCCTAAAGCAATACAGATCGCTTGGCAAGCCAATTAAACACTGAAGGTTAATGCCCTCATAGATTGTCTGCAGACAGGCCCGTTTTTTTTGGGCGTTGAATGGTCTCAGCTCCATAATGAGGGAACATCATTCACATACACACCTGTGTCCGCACCGCTCTGGGGTCGCACCGAGCCGCAGTCCGTAAATATCTCAGAGGGATTAACTGCTTAACTCGTCCTACCGCAGCCGAGCTGCCGTGCTGCCGAGGTGTGAAATAGGCCCCAGTAAAGAAGACTGATCGGTAAACCGGGGCTCGCCCGGAGGTGAGCGCATTCCTCTTCAGCGCGGACGCCATCCTTCATTTCTGCTTCCTCCTTTTCGTCAAAGAAGAGCTGGGCCGAATTAGCGCCTGGAGAGCAGGGGGTTGGGTGGTGATTAACGCTGCCCGGTAGAAGAGAGCGAGGCGGGTGGAGTGTGCCCAACTCGCCCGAGTGCTCGTGCTCAGAACGTGGCTAGCGTCACCTCAGCGCCGCCGGCAATGGGCCTGGGGGGGAGGGGGGGGGAGGGGGGTGGTTGGGTATTGGTTTGGGTGCTGTGAAGCGGGAGGTGCTGGGATGAGGGTGAAGTTGGGGAAAATATTACTGTTATCTGACTATTTGAATGGGGACCCAACTCATGTAGAAGTTATTAGCCCTTACCGTGGAAAGTGTGGGGCATCCTGCATGAGGGTGGAGGGGGTGTTTGTGGGGCCCTCCGTCTATGACCTGACCCCTCTCGATTCCGTCTCTTTACACCACCTGTCACAGACCCCAAAAAGCAACCCCCACCCCCCCCTTCAACCACCGGTGCATTTTTTGAAGTTCAGGCTGCATCATCAAGCACTCCAGTGTGGAGTGGATGTAATGGAGCATAGCTGTTAAATGCACACTTCCCTTTACTGAGTAATGGCAGAATTCAGAGGTCCTGTGAATTTCACAATGAAAGCTGACGGGCGGCTGAATTGATATGGATGCCTTCTCCCCCTCCCTCTTCCTTTCCAATTAAACTGTGAGTGTTTTAAAGTGGGCTTTCCGTGTAAATTCCTCATTTTGCGGCGCGTCTGCCAACTTTGCGCTGGCTTTCCCAAACGCGGGGGGAAATATAATACAGCGTTTAATTTCCACCTGTTTCAGGTGCTTGCTTCTGCGACCAAGTTCCTGTCAGCGCTGGTTTAGACTGCTGGAGTGGGACCAGCCTGAGTTTCTATGACACATTAAGCAAACTCAGGGGGGCAAGAACACACGCACGCACGCACGCACGCACGCACGCACGCGCACACAAATATTGGGACAAGGGAAAAAAAGCAATGACAGCTCTATCACAGACCCCCCCCCCCCCTTGTGTGACCTCGTCAATGCACTCTCCATAGATTCAGGCTCAGGTAAATTGTGTTACCCGAGCAATTTTAATTCAACCCTCAGGATTGGTCCTTTCACAGTCTGGCAACAGAATATGAATTGAATATTAATTGAATTTCTGTGTAATTCCCAGAATTCCTCATACAGTTACCAGGAAAGCAACTGGGAAAGGAAAGTGGAAAAAAATAATGACTAATGTAATGACTAATGTAAGTGCTATGTAGGTCATCACAGTTATTGTTCACTTTTATTTTTTCACTTGGCGGAGGACGCGCTTGTTCTGTCGCACTGGAGGACCGAGTCAGGAGTTCAGGAGCTGGGCCAGGTGCCGTTTCTTACACCCCGAACGGCGAACACCTGTTACCGCGGGCGGCCTCGAGCGTCACCATGTTCCAGAGCGACCGAGGAGGCTGGCCTGGCAGGGTCACACCTCCCGAAAACATTCCTCCTCCTCACCTCCCTACCCTAACACCCACCCCCCCCCCGTTCCCTGGGCCCATTCCAAAGCCAGTCGTTTCCCCACTCCTTTCTCGTCGTATCCGAAGGAGGCAGCGGGAAGCGATTCTGAGCCCCGGGCGGGAGCCTGATCCGTCCCCGGAGCCGTGTAGGCCCCGCCCCGCGCCGCCGCACTGCATGACCCGGCGGTGCTGCGTCTCTCTCCGCTGCCGGGCGCTCGGCGGGAAAGCCGACCCCGCCGGGGGGAGCGGAGCCGGGCCTCCTGCGGTTAGCGCCTCCTCCGCAGGGGTCGGCTCGGACACGGCCGTTTGTTATTTCGCCGGGACCGGGCTCCGTCCCGCCCCGTCCCTCCAGGACCCGGCGCAAACCGCCCTGGGCTACTTTTGGAAAATGACAACCTGTGACCCCCCACCCCCCCACCCCCGCCGTGGCCAAAAAAAAGCTCCTCACCGCTACGCCCGCAGTCTGGCGTGTCTCCGGCCGCTCGGTGCACACGCTTGTGTGCCTTCTGTGTGGGGCTCGTTCTCTGCCCTCCCACAGTCCCATCTGTGGCTTCTGTGAGAATTTTGTATTTTTTCATTTTTTTGAAAATGAGGAATGTTATTTACGGATTGAGACTACTACTCGCGTCCACACGTTTTTATTTATTTTAGTTTTTTTGGTATGTTACATCTTGTAGAGCTGTACTGTCTTCAGAAATGTAAAAAAAAAAAACCTGTTGAAGGGAGAAATGGCGTGAATATCGAGGGGCCGTTCCCAGCATGCACAAGCAAACAGTCCTCAGCGTGGTTTCCGAGCAGACAGACGGGGAGGTGATGGACAGGGTCTGCTTCTGTGTGGAGTGCTTTGTGAGGGGTCCGCGTAGGGTGGAGACGTCCTCAAACAGCACGCTGGTCCTTTGGGGGGTAGAATGGGGTCAGAAATGAATGGAATGACTGGGACTTAGAGCCTGTTGTGGTCCGGAACACTTTTGAATGACTGGCCATTCAGTTTCATTTCTTTCATCTTAGGTGCCTGGCCAGATTTTGGATAGTGTAATAAGGTACAGTACATAAAAAGGGAAATCTGAATAAGAAGTGTAAAACTGATTACAAACAGGATTTTGTTCTCTTTTTATGGAGTGGACGGGAGTAGGGGTATTCATATGAATCTTGAAAATCACCACAGAGTTAACGGCAAGTTAAGGTTACTCACATAACGATTGGTTAACAGCGCACAGAGGGCGTGTCCTGTGGCGTAGCCTGTGGACCACTGCCCGCATGCTCACGGCGAGTCGCGACGTCGGCGGTTCGGGTCTGGCCACGCGGCCTTTGTCGCACGTCTCTCTCTCTCTCTCTCCCGCTCCCCATCGTTCCTGTCTCTGTACTGTGCTGTTCGGTAAAGCTGGAAAAGCCCTACAAAATACGTATATGATCTGTGCTGGCACACCACATAGGTTTTCAAACGGAGCGGAGTGCGTCTAGTCTCCTTCCCTGGACTCGGCAGTGACGTGGGAGCCATGCAGGGATTCCCATCAGTCAGTGACACTGCCTCACGTGGGCCACAGAAGATAAACGATGTTTCCACAAAGACAGGACTCGCCCAAAACGCAGTTTAAAGAGCAAACGTCCAGCCGGCTCATTTCTCATTTGGATAAAAGCATTAATGCAAAACATTCCAGCTCAGAGTTTTTTTTTAAATCTTTCTTTCCAGTTTGTCTCTGTCAGTTTAAATGGTTCATCTGGTGTGGCGCTCTCAAGTGGCTTCCAAACGGTGAATTAAGAGAGTGTAGGGACCACGAGGGTCATATTTCAAATAGTGAGATTTTTCTTATTTTCGAAGTTCATATTAACCTACGGTTCCTGGTTGTCTAAACATCGTGTTAAAATGTAGATGACAGTATATGAAAAGGAAAGTAAACTTCATGAAAGGTCCTGTTAAATAATCGAGTCCGACCAAGTAAAGGTGCTAACGTGCATGAAACATTAAGTGACGTTACATTTCTATGACGCGGTTTGCAGCTTTGAATAAACTTCTGCGTGGACGCTGAAATGACTCAAATCTTACTGGTTATCCTAACGTACTGACATCATCACTCTGTAGTGTGCACAAGGCTTAAGGGCTTGGATGAAAATAGGAGTAGAATCTCTGAGTGACCTTTGACCCCTCCAAAGACCTTGTGGATGGCAGGGTCCTTTTCAGTCCTTTCTCCGTGTAGAGGAGACTGAGCCGATGGCCGCCCTTTCATTTCGACATTTAGCTTCGTTTGCAATCGGCTCGCTTCCATTAATAATTTAGATGCATCTTTTTAATAAACTGTGTGCGTAACAGATTTTCCTGCGTGTTCTTCGTGAGTAATGAAATGGAATATTAGATATTTCAATGCAATGACGGTGTTCCCTTGCTCTGTTGTTTTAGCTCTCTGCAGGGTAGAAGGGGGGGTGATGGGCTTGTAACTTGTGCCCCGCAACTATTTTGGCACTGTGCTGTCTGCGCTGTGTGTTGAGTGTGTGTGTGGGCGCTCGTGCATGCGTGCATGGCCGTGTGTGTGTGCATGTGTGTGTGTGTGTGTGGTGTGTGGGAGCACCTGTCTCTGTGTGTATGTATGTGTGTGTGTGTGTGCACACGAGTGTGTGTGTGTGTGTGTGTGCTTTTGTTAGGCAGAATCAACACGCTGCCACTCAGAAGTTAAACATGGGGCCCTGCCGGCTCCTCTCTCAGCGCTTCATAAGGAAATAGGCCCTGTAGCGAAATGACACGTCTGTCCCTGGAGACTGGAGTCCTGCTCTCTCCACCCTCTCTGCGGCCTGCTGCTAATTCACACTCATTTACACCAAGTGCATTTACCAAACCTGCCACAACAGACTAATGCTAATCCAGCAGACACACAAGCCCCCCTCTCATCAGAAGGTGCGTATTCCAGGTAGCGGTAGTGGGAAACCGTTTCTCGCTGACCACAGGTTGTCGGTCTTGCGGGAGCACTTGTGTTGTGGCGCTGATGGAAAGCCCTGCCTCTCCTGGCCGGATGCGGTGCCGCGCACTACTGGGCGGGCTGCTGGGTTGGCAGCCGCCGGCGCCGCCGAGCTAACGGACACAGTCGCCCTCGCTTACGTTGCTGAAACAGCTCACGCTTTCTGTGGGAATATTAGGCCTGGTTGCGTACTTTGGCTCCACGAGTCGGATGGGGTCGGAGCTGGTGGCGGTTTGTTTTGAAATATGGTCTTTGGCTGCGGTGCTTGTGTGCCCTGAGAGCTTGAAGGCGAGCAGAGGGCGTGCCAGAGGGTCTGTGTGAGCGCCCCCTGCTGGCTGACGTCTGTCTCAAGCCGCTGTGCCCCTCTGTCTACCTCTCAGTTGTGATGGTCGTTCCCTCCTCGTATCCATCTCTTCTGTCCTTCCCGCCTTCTCTCGCTCTCTCTCCACTGTCGCTCCATCCTTCTCTCCATCTCCTCTGTCCCTCGTTTCTTCTCTCGCCATTTTCTCTCTCTCTCTCCGGCTTAATGAGGTGTTCTGGATTAGCCATTCTAATCCGGGCTCTGGATACCGGATAGGCTTTTCCGCGGGGCGCAGATGGAAATGACACCGGAGGGTCAGGCCGATCTGTCGTCGGGACGTTAAGCAGGGCCCCCGCTCGCTCGGAAACCCAATCCCGCCCTCTGATCCCGCCTCTGCCCCTTTCTGCCAGACGCTCGGCTCTCTGGGGCGGGTTTGGGGGGGGGGGTGTTTTTACGCCCCTCTCTTACAGGACCCTTCAGCAGAGCGGCCCTCGTACCCCGTAGGTGCTCATAGGGGAGGCAATGGGTTCCCGCCGTGAGCCGTTACCCGGGCAACAGTGGCCGGGCCCAAAGGTGCAGGAGGCTAGGGCCTTCTGGACTAATACTGGACGCTACGGTGCTCGCTCGCCCACCCACACGCAGCGGAGGACAGAAACAAATAGCTCGGCTCAAATTGGTTTTTAATGGCTCTCCTCGCCTCTGTCATGAATTCAATTGGGACTTGAGTAGTTGTGCATAATTACTTCCTAGCTTAGGACACCCTCACGCAAGGCAGTTTGCATAACTTACACTTTTATGCATTATCCATTTGTGCAGCTGGATATTTAATGAAGCGGTTCGGGTTAAGGACTCAAACCTGCACGCCCATGTCCAATTTTTTTTAGCGGCCATGTTGCGCTGAATTCCCTGCTGGTCATGGGATCGTTATCCTCCGGAAAAACCTGAAGACTGATGGATACGTTCGTTTTCCAAGCTCCATTTTTTACGACCGTATTTATTTTAGGCGTACAGGGTATTCGGACATCGCCAGAACCGACGGATCGTGAGCTCCTACTTCATAACGAGCCCCGGAATGAGAGAAGCGGGCCCTTTTCGCTCTTCCGGAGAGAGGAGAGCCGGGCAGCCACCATCGCTCATTCCTGAAGCGAGTCGAGAAGGAAGCGCTCGTTCACCATCGCAAGTCGAAAAGGAAGCGCTCGTTCCTCGAGCGCACGCTCCTTACGTCTCTGGGAGCCGCGTGACGTACTCTTTTTTTTAAAAAAACTAGCCGCCGTTAGCCGTTGCTTCATATTTGCGGGCTCTCCTTCGGTCGGTAATCCCTCTTCGATTCCGTTGGCGTAATTTAACCTCCGGGCTCCGCTCTCCCCGCTGCCGCACGCCGCCTCCCAGCCGTCCGTCGAGGGGCCGCTTTCCCGCGGCGCGGCGGCCGCTGCCAGCCCGGCGCGTTCCGGGGGCCAGCGGAATGCGCGCTATGCTACGTAAAGCGCGGTAATGGCTTTTAAATGCTCGACGTCGGCAGAGGGACGCATTCTTCGGTAGATGGGACGGTCTGTTGGACCTCTCCTCCAGTTGTAAATAAAAGCATTTCATCTCACGTTCGCGCGGAAAAATTCCGCAGTAACTAACCAGACTCGGCTCGGAACTAGCAAAGCAGATGTCTTTTTTCTGTGTTGGAGCTCAGCTATGGCGACATTTTACTGTAAAGAGCCCTTTTTTTTCCCCACTCCCCTTCCATCCAGTGGTATTGCATTTGGCTCGATGTAACTGTCTGTCCCCACGTCTGTTGAAGACGTAGTAGCAACGTTTTGCCACCAGAGGTCGAGCTTGCGTCAAAGGGGGTGAGATGTCATGGCTGTCTGGTCGTGAGGGTGGCTGAAGGGAGCCTTGGAGTGTCTGATGTGGTGAGGGGACATGCACCCTTAGACAAGCTGGTTTCCATCAGCTGTAGTGGGAAGCTTGGTCTCACCTCCATGGTGCTTCCCTAAGTGCTCTCTCTCTCCCTCGCTGTCTCTTTCTCTTTCTCTCAAATTCAAAATGCTTTATTGGCATGACAAGATATTTCTTATCTTTTTATTTCTCTCTCTCTCCCTGTCTCTTTCTTACTCTCTCTCCCTCTCTGTCACTCCTTTCTGTTCTCTCTCCTTCCTCTCCCCTCTCTCTCCTCACTCTCACTCTTTCCTTCCTCCTCCTTCTTCTTCTCTCCCCCTTTCTCTTGCTTGCTTGCTCTCTCTCCCTCTCTATCTCAGTCCCACTCTCTGTTTCCCTCCCTCCCTTCTTCCCTTTCTCTCTCTCTCTCTCTCTCTCTCTCCCTCAGCGCAGCTTGAGGGTAAGCCCCTATTGATGAAGTGAGTGACCCGCCCGTGCTCTGCAGGTCAGCTGACTGACAGCGCTAATGTGCGGTGTTTTATAATGCGGGGTCGGGTCTCCGCTGCGTGCGGATTTGAACTTCCGGGCCGCTCCTGCAGGCAACGTGTGTTTGACATCTGAAGACAGGTGTGTGTAACACAGCTCGGCCTGAACGAATCCATCTGTAGGTGCACGTGAAGTGCTTTTTTTTCCTCCGCGATCCGGTTTCTTCCGTGGCGATCGGCGCGGTCCCGCGATTCGCTCCCGGCTAAGTGAGCGGGGAAATTTGTCCAGCTCTCTAGGGCCCTGGATTTTAACCAACTGCAGGATCACAGACTGGAGCTGGCCTTTGCGTGGAACTGGGAATGTCAACATGAAATTGTGTAGTTTTGAAACCAACTAGCATAGTTACATAGCTTTAAAAAAAAAAAAAAACTGAGGTTATAACTGTGGTCACGGTTGATAAAGATAATATAAAAACATATTCTCAGGGAAATAAAATGATTTCCTCCATCTCGTAAGCTGGAGGTGAATGTTCTTCTCCTGCTTAAATACCATCACTGATATCCCAGATCCTATGACCGTTGGTCATTTTTTTAATACATTTGTTTTTGATAAATATGTAAAGGTCAGAAGGCACTCTGCGAGCCACCTCTCTCCTCTGGAAAACGCGAGGCTGACTGACAGCCCAAAGCCAGCGTTCTCTTCTCTCCTCTCGTTTTTTTTCCCCTCTTCGTCTCCCGGAGTGCTGCTGGCGCGCGCCTCTGTCGTCCCGCGTGATCCTCTCTTCAGACCGCAGCGCTTAAATCTTCTGTGTGGCAGGTGGCTCAGCCGCCCGTCGCATCCCCGTGTTTTACTCTTCTCTTCCCCCGCCGCTCCCCGCGGCTCTTCAGACACCGTCCCTCTGCTGTCATGTTTCCTGCTTTCCGTGCCTGGTGTTCTGCAGAACAGCGTAGTTGTTGTACGTCGTTCTTCTAAAACGGGGGATGCCCAGCCCTGTTCCCGGAGATCTGCTGTCCTGTAGGCTCTCATTTCAACCCTCGCCTAATTAGTAGCTCAACGGGACCTCTAGCTGTCGAATGAGATGTGCTTTGTTAGGGCTGGAGTGAAGATCTACGGGACAGTATTTTTCCAGGAACAGGAGTGGGGAAGCCCTGAAAAGTTTTTTGTCAGGAGAGTTCTTTCCATTCATTTCTGAGAACAGTGCTTTGCAATATGCCCAGGCCAATGTAATTTACCATTCAAAAACATTTAGTGAGTTATTGCATACAAAGTGTTGCAATATGTCATTTCAAAATCAAAATTTCTTTAAATTAAATGCTTTATGACCGATGACATGTGGTGTTAAAAACACTACATACTTTGAGAAGGCTTCAGAACTGTAGGCTTTGAAAGTGTGCCCACATCAGTCTGCACGTTTAATAGTGCCAAAGATTATCTTTATACGGGGGGTTGTGCTCGTTCACGACCTCTCGGGGAAGCGTGCCCATTTCTGGTCTTTCCAAAGTGCACAGAATCTTTGCAATAAGATGTGTTTTGCTTGGAGCCTTCATACTTTCCATCTCAACAGTGTGCACCTCGGTGAAATGCTAATTCTTTGGTTGTGAACTGAAACGCACTTATTAATTCAATTTAGTCTTCAATCTGTGCTTGTGCTACACCAAATAGTATTAATCTTTACGTTACTTCTTTGTTAATGAGCAATGAGGTTTTTAATGAAATTAGGACATTTCAATCATTGCATTGGATAATAGCCTACTGCTTTTTTAAATTCTGTGAAGCAATATTCAGAAGGACTGGTGGTTCAGTTTTTTTTTTCAGATAAAATTAAAGAATAATAGGTGCTGGAAAGAAATTTTGCACCGCTGTCATGATGAATTAAGACATTCATGCGTTTTTGTACTCTCCTATTAAATTCTGTTGTAAGAGCATTCAACTGCCTTCAAGTGCAGTATAATTTCATGTACCAGATCCCTTGTTGGAAATTCCTGCCCTTGCTCTTATACCTGACAGGCTAACAGACTCGAGGGTTCGAGCCAGTATTCCTAAGGCCTCTAAAAATCCTAAAAATGGCAAAGTAGCATCCGCTGATCTCAACGGAATACTGAACTTTTTATGAGGCACCGCGCAAAGTCCTGAAACCAGCCTTTTGGAGTGCGAAGCTTCCCGCAGTGCCAAGTATGGGAAATAGCGATGTCTTGCGCAAAATGTTTTAATAAATCTATAGTATGGCAACCACACTGCCTTTCACGGCACTGTTCTAGAGTCTGCGTATCTTAAGCCGTGGGTGACAGCAGGGCTCTGCTGTGAGGCAGTTTGGGGGGAAATTCAGATTACTGTCCTCTGGAAGTTTCCATCTTTTTTCTCTTGTGCCTTCTCCCCTTTCATAGGACTCTTCCTCTCCAGGTCTGGACCTCTCTTTGGCTTTTCGTTCTCAGTCTCGAATGAATACACTTGCGCAATTAAAGTGTAAACGTGTTTTTGGCTTGGCACTCCTCTAGTGCAGAATCAGTGAGGAATCCTGTAATGCCACACATGTAAGAGAATAAGCAGCAGTATGTAGGAATATCAAAGGTAAACCCACATCTCGCAGGAGTTCCAGGGATCTACCATATATTGACCCAATATGTTACCGTTGAACCAGCTCTAAATGCCAGTTCCCTTTAATTTTTTGTTTCTGTTTGTTTTCGGCTCGGTCTGAAGTTTTTATGTTTCAATAGTATGGAATTATTGTGAATCTTAATGTTTTGTTTAGAAGCCTTCACAGAAATGTGGGCTCAGTCCTGGGTCTGGGTCTGAACGTTCAGATTTTAGTTTCATCTCCGTTTGGCCAGCTCAGCTGCTCTGGTGATAGCATGCAGCTTGCTTTATGTAATTTAGGGGTGAAAATGGATACGCGTGCTGTGATCTCCCTCTCAGCCAGTCTGTCTAATGCTCTCCAACTTTCATCCCTGTGCGTGCGTGTGCGTGTGTGTGTGCTTGCGTGTGTGTGTGCGTGCGTGCGTGCGCACGTGTGTGTGTGCGTGCGTGCGTGCATGTACTCGTGCGTGTGTTTTCTCTCCAACTGACTCCGTGAGGACAGTCCCTCCTCTTGTCTCTCTAGCCGTGTGTGAAGCCCAGCGCTGCCTGACTGGGGTGAGCCGTTGCGGAGTGACCGGGTTTTCGGGGGTGCGGCGGGAGGGGGTAGGAGCGCGGGGCATTGGGGTCTGGGCTACCCACGGAGGTGTTTTGGCGGGGCACTGCCGAAGCTTGGCCGCGGTGTTTGTACAGCGCCGCGCCCTCTGCCCGCGGGCTGATCCGCCGACTCTTCTCTGCTTACAGATCCATGAGAGGCTGCAGAAGTATGAGAATCAGAACCCCACTCCGGTCCTGGACAGCGCTGGGACCCTGGCCCACGAGGTAACCTTCACGCCCCGCCCCCCCCCACCCCTTTTCCCTCCGCTCCTGTGCAGTTAGATGAGGTTTCAGTGCGTTGGCCTCCCTCCCCTTCTTCACCTCCAATCCAGACCCTCTTCACACAAGATGGAGGTCTTATATCCCTGCTTCACAAACAGATAGCCCCTCACTCCGAGACTCACAGGCCTCCCCATTAAATTTTAGCGACCACCGAACAGAAACCCAGGTCCGGTTCCTCGCGGGATCGACCCGCAACCGTTGCACGGGATACATGGGGCGAACGAGAGAGTCGAGGAACGAGCTGGCAAAGGTAAAGGTGGAGAGCAGCGTCGGGTGGCTGACGGGACGAGAGGAACAGCAGATGAAACAAAAGAACTGGAGCGTGCGGCATGAGTAAAATCGAGAGGGGCTGTCGTGACTTTACCCGAGGTGCACGGAATGCCGCGATCCATCAACCCCCTTCTCCCCCCGTCCAAGCGGCCATCGCGCGCCGAGAAATAAATGACCCGGACTGTCAGGTCCGATGGAACGATTAATTTCCTCACGTCAAAGTTTTGACTGCCCCCCTTCCCCTTCCCACCCGTCAAATTATAAAATAAGCCCCGAGAAGAGCCGTCTGTTTCTCCCGCCCACCGCTGAACGTAGCATGCGTCCGTATCGCCTGCGCACCTGTATAAACCCGGCGCTCGTCTGGAGGAGGGCAGGGGAAAAGCCAATAGCTTAATGACCTGTGGTTTTGTTTAAATCCCCGGGTCTGTTTATTGTAATCAAGGTACTTTGGAGTATTTCTCTTCGTTTAACGTTAAGCACGGCAATACATCATCTTAATTAGTCCCGAATCAAAAAAAAGTGGACCGGGAGAGCTCAGAGAGGGGGAAAGGGAGAGAAAGAGAGAACAACGTGGAGACAAGGAGGAGTGGCGTACACGTTAGCGTTTTGGCCTGCTCTGGCTAGCGGGCTGGCAGTGTGGCCAGTGTGCTTTCCCGATACCGACTCGGGGAAAGGCTTTTGGTTCTTTTTAGCTTGGATGAGCGGACAGGGACGATGCCTGGAGGTGCAGGTCTGAGCAGTCTCTCTCTTCATGAGACGGATGACACCATAGATGCAGCTTGCGCGGTGAGGTCATCAGGGTGGCACCCCGCCGCACGTTCGGTTCTGAGCCGTGATGTCACTGGGCTCGGAGCCCCACCGCGGACGCCCGTATCCGCAGTGAGGTCATCGGGCCCATCATCTCACCGCACAGCCCTGCCGCGCTACTGCCGGGGAGAAACGACGTCCTGAGGAAAGACACCCGTCTCTCTCTCGGCTCCCGTTCGCACGCGTCTTTTTTTGCGCGGGACGCGTATCTCGTTTCTAGAGAAACGCGATGCGTATTTGCATTTGCTGACCGCAGCGTAAACGCAGGTAACCGGACGCTGATTGGATTTGTCCAAATCCAATTTGAATGGCGTCTGGAGATGGTCTGGGTCAGATTTGCTGGTGTCTGATCCGAGCGTAAACGCATCGGCATGCGTCTTCTCCTGTCGCTAACGTTCAGCTGACAGATAGCATTCCGTAAGCCTGCAGGAGCCCGCGGTCGGGTTTGCTGTCAGATTGGACGGAACACCGAGTGCAACAACTGGGACAAAAATCAAGTGTAACCGCATATATGGGATATACAGAAATCTTGTTTGTCAGCTCTGTACTGTGGGCCATGGAGTTCAGACCGGGTCCCCTGGGTTCCAGTGGGTTTATATGCACAGAATCAACTTATATTCATACAGTCTCATATATATGTGTATATATATGTGCATACATTCTCTCTCTTCCATTTCGTCCTGTGAGAAATGGCAAATTCCCACTTTTGTAGTTCTCTGGGACCGTTCTCTGGTGTTTTTTCGTTCTGGTGTTACTCTATTAAATTTGTACTTCCCTCGTAAAAAGGTTTTTATAATCTCGCAGAGGGATTATCCGGTATCAGGGTAAAATGTTTTATCAAAGTTTTTGGAAAAAAAAAATGTAAGAGTGCCCTGGATCGAGCTGCCAATTACTCGGAGCACTCCTGTATTTTTACGAAGTGTTCCTTTGCATCAGATTACCGCTCGGGCTGAAGCGGTGGACGCGGGCTCCGATATCGAACCGCTGAGAGGGCCTCAGACGCATTCGAGTTTAGAGTTTCAGTAATGCAGGTTTAATTTATGTTTGGTCGTAAAACATTGTGAACCCTTTTCTACCCCTGTCTGTGTGCGGACAAGCGAGAGCTCTTACAGGTTTGTGTGCTTCGCTCCTCCGGCCACTGGGGGGCGCTGTGATGCATGGCAGCACACGCAGCAAGCTGCAACCAATGTACTACACAAGTAACTTTTCCGGCTTGACTTTAGGTGGTTCTGTCAGCAGTGATCAATTTGTCAAATTTTAAGCCATACCAACAACAGTTTCAGCTTAATTTATTGAAAAACCTCTATAATACAAAATAATTGGTTTAATAACTTTGAGGGTTGTTGCTATGTGGTGCTTACAACAACAAAACATCCCGCCCCTCTCACCAGCATCACTCAGAACAGGCTTTGCGCCTTAAGCCTGTTTGTATGGCTCTGGCCATTTCTCAAAACCGTGGCTCCTTCCATCAATAAAGTCACCTGTTAAACGGTAAAAAAAAAAACTTCACAACCACACTCTTTCAAAAAGTGCTGACCAGGCTGAATGTGATGCTGGCTGTGTGCGTGTGTGTATCTGAGTGATGCAGTGTATGTGAGCCATGGTGGGCTAGTTTCTCACCGTCATCAGGGTTATCAAGGTCCTGGCAGGTCACTACCAAGAGGGCAGGCTGGAGTAACACACGAAGCCCCTCATTACATTTAGCAACTGTTTAGGGTGGATGGAAGGGTCAAAGGAGCAATTATGTCATTGGCCATGGCTCTACAGAGGGCAGGTCAGGAAGCAGTTGTGTTTAGCTACTCCTTATTCTGACCACTAGATGGCCTCAGGGAGCATGTGGTAGCTCACTTTGAGGTGTTGCTTTGGGGACTGGTGCTGTCATTGGTACTTTTGGTTGACAATTTAGCTGTTACTTTTGGATGGTATTTTTTTTTTGCACTCAGCCACAGCCCAATGGTCCATGAGCCTAATGCTGTGAGGAAAGCTCAGTGCCTCCTTCCATTTGATTTTCTCCGGGATTATTTCCAATCACCCCCATGTTCTTATTAAACCTATGCCACCTGCACTCCTCGCAGAGAGCACTACAACTGAAATATGCGCACTCCAGTGACTTTTCCACATTGCACGGAGCACAACATACTACAGGAGAGCTTGTGCCGTTCGTCTGATGATGACTTTCTTCCTCGGTGAGGAGAAACAAATTGTGCCGCACCAACTGCGGACTCCCAATTACAGAAGGCCAATCAACTGCACATAACCCAGACTTGAACTAGTGAAGTCAAGGCCTTAGAGCTGACGGAAAGCGCATTTACAGACTGAGCCGGCCGGGAGGGGAGTGAGTAGGTTTTCTGGAATTCATATACAGTTACTGTGTGGGCTCTGTCCAGACGGCCTTCGCAAGACGACCGCTTTAAAGGCCGGCAGCTGACCCCGCCGCTCCCCAGCGTTGAGATCTGCGTTCTCGCACAGATCAGTCCCCGGGGAGAAGCGCGTTAGCATATCGCCTCAGCAGCTATGGCCTTTCCCTCTGCTCCTGCGACATTTTTTCGGAGCAAGAAATCGTACACCGTAACGCAGTCTCAAGTGTTATTGGAACGGACGTCTGTAATTTAAATTGAGCAGCATTCTGCTGATTTATGTTTTGGGTTCAGCGGCCTGCTGGCAAAGCGAACTAGGCTCTGAAGATTAGGCCGGTCTGCGTGCGCATTATTCAGAGTTAGCGGGCTGCAGATTAGCTGAGCAAACACGCAAGGCCACAACGCGGAGCGTATATGTTTCAGGGGAGGTGCAGTGGGGGGGGTCGCTCGTCCGGCGAGAACGGAAAGCGTGATTTTATCGAGTAGCCACGAATTGCGTACACCCCCTTTTCAGACGCGGCCTCGTCTTTCCCCGGCCAGCCTCCTCGTCCCAGATTTTGAAGCGAGGGCCTTCAAAGAAGACAGCACATGGGCGGAACTGTACGGCCGTCTCCTTGAAATCGTTGCCAGGCCGACATGGCGACCGGCAGCCGCTAACCCTCGTAAGCTGCCCACCGCCAACGCTCAACGCTGACAGTATTTTCCGTACAGTCCCGCCATCGTTTAGGCGGCCTGCGCCTCTGGGCACGCTGACCTCATAGCGCTGTGGGCGGTGACTTGCGCCGGCAGCGGCAGCCTCTTGCGTCTGATTGATGGAGCGGATGGGGGGCGGTGGGATTCGACCCAACCGCCAACTGTCATCAGTCAGTTTGGCCTTTTCAGCCCGGGAAGCACCGTCAGTGGGAAAGTCCACTGAACAGAAGTGTGTGCTTGGTTGATAGAGCTCTGCTGTAGAGGGGGCTGGGGGGGGGGGGGCAGTAGGGGGAGGGGGAGGGTGGTAGCTGAACGGGATGACAGGCTCCCAGCCACAGCTGAGCGTTATATTAACCTTCCCCACTCGAACAACCCCCCTGCCCCGCCCTGCCGGCCAGCTCTCGCCTCACCCAGAGGTCGTTAGTCACCCCCCCACGTCCTCCCCGCGCGTCAGCACTTTATCCATCACCATTCCACTCCACAGCGCTCGCTGCGGGAGGGGCTGAGCCCCGGCGCTCACGCTCAGCAGCCTCGCTGTGGCCGAGCGGGCCCAGACTGCCTCCGTCTGCAAACGGCAGCCGGAGGCAGCAGGGGGCGAGGCGTGCGTGCGTGAGTGCGTGTGTACGTATGTGTGTGTGTGTGTATGCTTCTCTCTTCCCGCCCTGAGTGACCCCCGCCCCCCCGCCCCCACACCTGCAGGACGGCTCTCGGAGGCCGTGTGAGTTTTCGCCCGCGCTCGCTGCAGAAGCGCTCTCCGGGCCGCTTCCTGCGTCAGACCCTCTCTCCTCCCGCTCCTGCACAAGCGGCTCTTTGTCTGAGCGCGGGTCGCTCTCCACCGGGTCACCATAAATCAGTCCAGTCCCCTCAGGGTCCCGGGCCCCGTCCGTACCAAACGCAGAGACGACCCCAGATTGATGGTCTGTTTTTCCCTCACGGTGGCTTCTGTTTGAACATAACCAAGATGGATGTGATGAGGTGGTGTGGGGTGCGGAGGTGCGGCTGCTCACTCACTCTGTCTCTCTCTGTCTCTCTCTGTCTCTCTCTGTCTCTCTCTGTCTCTGTCTCTCTCTCCCTGTCCCCCTCCCTCCCAATCCCATCTCCCTCCTCAGGTGACGCAGGAGCTCCAGAACAAGGCGGTCAGCGCTGAGATGGGAGAGCTGCTCAGACTGCTGGATAAACCTCATGTCAAGGTGAGGAACCTGCCTGCAACCATCCACACACACTGCTTCAGTCACACAAAAGCACGCATGCACTCACACCCACACACGCGCGCACACCCACACACGCATGCACTCACACCCACACACACGCGCACACACACACACACACATGCACACACACATGCGCGCACACGGCACACACACACTCGTTGTGTGTATGTAAATGCACGCTTCATTCCGTGAAACGCCTTTCACGTTGGGTTAGTTGACTGATAGCTCATCGCACACTATGATATTTTGCACGCTTCAGTTTGGAACCCTTCAGTTTCAGATCCTCGTTCCCTCTGGGGCTGTCCTCCTTGTCACCATCGCTCCACCTGTCAGGCTGGAAGGAAAGAAAGAGTTCTTCCTAAAGTGGAAAGATTTAGGAAGCCTGTTCCAAGGCACGTTGCGATGAGCCGTGCCCTGCCGGAGTCCGAGCGCCTCGTGTCACACGGCATATGGCAGAGGCGCCGTAGGCCGTTACTCAGGGAAGAAAAAAAGATTAATTACGCCAAACTACACTACGTTTGACAGAGGGGATAAAAAGAAATTAGATAAATCGATTGTAAGTAAGAGATGGATCCATTTCTGGTTTTTGGTTTCGTTAAATTTCTTCTTTTTTTTTTTCCCTTTTTCTCCTCCTTCTCTCTCCTCACCACCTGTTGAAAATTCACAGATTTCTTCTTCTAGGAGACTGTTTTCTGCACAGTCCCTTTTTTTTTAGCCAGTTGCATTTACTTTCATTGAAATTACAGCACGATGAGTCTTACACAATAACGCGAGTCCCATCAAAACGGAACCGCTTCGTAAAGCGAATCCCGCGGGCCCTGTTGCTAGGAACGGCGGAAACGCGGCCTAAACTCTACGTGCCCCGTCCGCCTCCCCCTGCGAAGGTCGCTAGCAGAGGACCCTGGGATTTAGGTTTTGAGAGAGAAGGGCTGGTGGTGGGCTCTGAAAAAACACCTCTGACGGCCCCGGATCTGTGCGCGGGGGGCACCTGCCACCGGGTCGCGCCCGCGCGAATCGCCGGCGCGGCAAAACGCAAGCAGATGGCCGCGGTGAATGGGCCGCTCTGTGCGGCGGTAACCGTATCGCTCTCAATTAAGAGCCGCAGCCGTCGGCTCCGCGGGGTGGGACATTCATCAGGGCTTTAAGCATTTTCCTCCCCCTTTTATGACTCGCACATGAAAAAACAAATTTCATCCACATTACCCTCTTTAGAAAGACTAATATTGACAGTGATGAAAGTGCCCATTATGGCGGCTGGGCTGTTTCTTGAAGGAGCGTGGCGCAGAAGTCGTAGGCCACTGTCCAAGATCGCTTACCGCACTGACGGTGTCTTCACAGCGTAAGAATGGAGGTTATGGTACGCGAGGCAGCGGGTAAAAAAAATGATTTTTTGGAATTGTGGACTGCTGTTGTTAAGATGTCGGTGCCAGGAATGCGTTCTCGGTTTGTTTTGCCGAGCTCGGCCAATCTGTTATTCTAGGATCGTATTTTTCCTAATGAAAACAAACACGTGTTTCAAGCGGGACCGTCGGGCCTCGCGCAGTCAGAGCGTTGGCCGTCGCTCGCCCCCGAACAAGTAGCACGGCCGATCCGAGAGCTTCATTTGCGATGCGGAAATCAGTTCGCAATTCGATTAAAGGGCCAGCCCGCTGCCTCCGAGACATAGCCGGCTCCGTTGACTTGTCGACCTTGGGAAAAAAAAAGAAAAAAGAGAAGGAGGGAAAAAAAAAACGCACGGTTGTGAGCGCGTGCGTTCGTCGCCACGAGCGAGGACTCGGCCATGTGCTACCTATTAACATCTCGGAACCGTTATTGCCTCTCATTGCCTGTGATCTTGGGTTTTTACAAGCCATTACTGGCTGCACTTTTATTGGCCGCCAGGGGAACAAGGCAAACCTGGGGGTGGCGGGTGAACGGCGGACGTCGGCGATAAGGCGCGGGAGGTTCAGGATACCGGCCTTGATTGATACGAGCCGGAGGAAAGAGCGAGGAAAGAGGCTAATGGGGGAAAGGTCCCGGAGCGCGGCGCTTCCAGGACATGAAAGCGGCCGCCGGCGGGTTCGCGTTCGCCCCTGGGGGGGGGGCCGAGCTGTTGAAATCTGCGCCGCGTGATTGGCGGCTCGGAGGAAGCGTAAGTGAGCTTAAATATGCGAGCCGGTGAGTCGGATGACACGGACGCGGCGGTGGGGGGGGGCGGTGGGGTGGGGGGGGGCTGGTTGGGGGGTCCGGGCTGAGCCGCTCCGACCGGCTCGCGGGTGTTCCCACACCGCCGCGGGATCCGCCACAGCGCAGGACCCCCCGCTTTCTCATCCCGCCGATGTTTTTGGAAAAAAAAAACGCTTCGCCGCCGGACGTCGTGCCGCTGAACAATTTTTCTACCAGAAAAAAAAAGGCGGGAAGGGGGGGTCAAGAAAGACGAACGAGAAAGGAAAACAGAAAACGAAACGTAGCTAGGAATCGGCGAGGCTTCTGAAAATATTTATGCTGTAAGGTTTGGTTCGGCGGGTGGAACACATCGTGGTCCTGGGGGGGCTTCTCCCCCCCCCCCCTTTTTTTTCAGTAGTCAGAAAGGGGCTGTTTGGAAAGGGAGAGGAGACAGTGGCTATGGCCTTGGAGTGACTCGCAGGCTGATAAAGATGAATGGGAGATGGGTGTTTACTCCTGCTCCTGGTTCTGTAGACTCCCAGTGGAGTTTGGGCATGCCGCACCAGTTGTTTCTGTCCCGTCCCATCTGGTCCCTCTTAGTAACATCTTGAACGCAGTATTGCAGCGTGCTCCCAAGTAATAAAACGGCCTGCTTTGTTTTCTTTAATTTTTTCCACCCTCACTTTCTATGGTACAAGTTTTTTTTCTTTTCTAAAATCATATAAAAATGTTTCCAAAGCACCCTGCGTTACAAGTTGCGAAAAGTACAACACAGAACGCAACCATTTTTGTACTCAGTCGGCCTTTTGTTGTAGAGTTTTTTGTGTGTGAATTTCGTGACTTTCTGCTTACATGAAAGATCCTGTGCAGATGTCCTTTAATGGGGCTCATTCATGCCTGTGTGTGTGTTATAAATGGCCATCTGTGATCACTGTGAATCAGGCTGAAGCATTAAACAGTAATGAAAGTATTAAATTAAACTCTTTTCAGGGGCTTGTGCATGGGTATATGAACTGCTGATCATTTTAATGACAAGAACACTTTAGTTGCTGGACAACGCGTTGCTTGGCTTGCCCACTTGTGAAAGACCGTCTTTGCACGTTCAACACCTTTATGCCTAACCCTAACTGTAACCGTAACCCTGAACTGAACGTGTTTTTCATTTATTCATGTTTTTTGCCCCCCCCCCCCCCGCAGGGTTTGTTGTCCGTCCACGACACGGTGGCTCAGAAGAGCTACGAGCCCGAGCTCCCGCCTCTGCCGGACGACATCGACGACGACGAGGACTCCGTGAAGATCATCCGGCTGGTGAAGAACAAAGAGCCGCTGGTGAGCGGGACCGGCGCTCGAACGAGTTTGACGCCGGGCGGACACTGAGACCGGGGGCCTGCCTCCTGTTCCTTTCACCTGGTGGAGTCAGGCTGAAGGCCGGTCCCTTCGGACCTGGTCTTGAATAGCATACCTTTCCACCCTGTTTTGGGAATGCTGAGAGGGGGACGGTATCTAAAAACAGATCAGTATAGATCATCACTTTATGAGAAGCACGTCCCTGTGGGACTCTGGGCGGTGAGACCAGTGATAGGAGCCAGGCCTCATCAAGGGGGCTCTTTACAGTTTAGAGGAGCTTAGAGGTAGAACACCCATGTGCCCCCAGGGAACCATACCATCTGTGGCACAGAGCTCTCTCTCTCTCTCTCTCTCTCTCTCTCTCTGCCTCTCCCTCTCCCTGTCTCTTTATCTTGTACTCATTGGGGTGAAAGTGGGTCAGAAGGGTGTGTAAATTAACTGATGCTCGTTTTTGACATGTGGGGATCGCTGTACCAGCTGTTGTACGTCAGCTGGTCATTGTGATGTCTGAACTCCATGGTGCTTTGAAGCAGCCTCTCTTTCTCGCTCTCTCTCTCTTTCTTGTTCTCTCGTTCTCTCTCTCCACCCTTTCACAGCGAAGCCTGTGTCTGGCATGCTCCAAGGCCATTGTTTTCCTCCTGTCTGACCGTGCTGGTCTTCGCTCCTATCTCATGTTCTCGCTGACCTTGCCAAGAGTAACAACAACAAAAACATCTTGGCCCGTCCGCCTAATTTTTTTTCCTCTCTCCCAATTTTCTTTCTTTCTTTTTTCCCCTCATCCTCTTTTCCTGGGCGGCCACTCCTGACATGCCGCGCATTCCACCAGCCCTGCTGGCAAACAGGCGCCTGTCCGTGGTCAGCTGGGGCCTACCCTCTCTCTCCCTCCATCTCCTGCTCTCTTTCTTCCTCTCTCTCACTCTCACTCTATCCCTTTTACCCCTCACTCGCTCCCTCTATCTCTCTCTCTCCCTTTCCCAGTCTCACCACACATGGGTCCCAGCCCCAGACCTGACCCCAGTCTGTGCCCCGCCCATCCCTTCATTCTCTCCTCCTCCCAGCATGCCCTGAAACTCATCACAGGCCCAATCACGAGGTCCGTGAGCACACGGGGAACACACCTAATTAAAAAAAAAAATTTATTTAAAGAGCACGCACCACCCTTTCCTCCGGGGACGGTTTTGATCTCTTCGCAGGAAGCCTCTGGTCTCCTCGGCCCATCGGAGGCCCTCCAGTGTTCGCCGGCTCTGTTTTCACATCGCGGTTTTCCGAAGGCCCGTATTCAGCCGTCCGCCAGACGCCCCACCTCTCCCGACCGCACTTTTGGAGATCAGGAACACCTATGTAATTCTCGGTTTCGGCCTTGTACATGTGGAAGCTGCCAGCCGTTTTTTTTTTTTCCTGTTTTTTTTTTTTTCCCTCAGTCGGCCAGAAAAGCTGCTGTAATGTCACATCTTGAAAACCCATAATGCGACAGACCGCTCGGGCTGGGTTTAATTGTCGGGTTGCGCGTTTGAGTTATCACGGGACGCTCTGTGTCCGCGCAGCGCGAGATTGTTCGGCGCGAAGGGGGGCGGAGGGGGGTAGGGGGGTGGTGCGTGAAACCGGGTGTTATCAGGTGAGGAGAGGGGAAGAGGAGGGGGATGTGAACTTGTGAGGGAAGGGAGAGACTGCCCGGAGTCGCCCCTCCCTCCCTCCCCAGAGCTCCCGCCGAGCGGCTCGGTCGCGCTGGCCTGGGTACCGCCTGAAAGGTCGCGCGGAGGTTTCGGCCTAATTGAACGCGGTTCCCCTAATTGAGGGCTTGCTAACCGGCGGCGGGATTTTTGTGTGCAGGGCCGTGTTCGTGAGAGTGAAAACAAAACAATAAATCCCCAAAAAAATCTGATTACGGGTTCGCTTCCTTCCCGAGTGTCACGTTTGGCGGAGCTGTTCGTGCGGTTGGGGTTCGGGGGGGGGGGGGGATGCGAGCACCTCCGGTAATGAGAGAGCCAAGGCCGCCCTTCAGAAGCCTCTCTCATCTGTTACAGCTCAGCGCTTCGCAGTTCTGCCATTTCCCCTTTTAACTCGCAGCCCTTCGTATTGTCCCACGCTAGGGGACTCCGTGCAACAGTGTGGTTCACCCAGTGCTGGCCTTCCCTGCACCATTCATGGGAACACTGCTGCGGCCACTGGCTGGCCCACTGCCATAGACTGGCCTCTGCACTGACAATGCACTTTGCATTTGCAAAGCTTAGCCTAGAGGTTAATCTCATCCATTACCTGTTGCCTGTGTGGGAGTTGTGTGTTGTCAGGAAATCTTTTTTTAAAATAATGCGTATCTGCAGTTTTCATAAGCAGAGGTAGGGGTTGTGCTGCACTCCCTCTTCCAATTCATGCATTCATACATACTTGTCTTTGTTTTGTTTTTTTGTTTTGTTTTATTTCATTTCATTTTTTCTCTCCGGCGAAATGGGAATTTAAGTCCGGTAAGCCCAAGTTGTAATGGGTCTTCTCTACCCTTTTCGAAAAATTGTTTCTGATGTGCCCTTTAAACTTGCAATTTTATTTAATCAGTCTGAAATGTTCATGGTTGACATCCTAACAAGACAGCGATACGGTAACGGTATAATTTCTTTCCGCTCTTTCTGTACAGCCATGAATGTTTTGGCTACGTCTTTCGGGGGGACCAGGGTTAGGGCTCTGGGCCCTCATCGTAGCTCATCCATTAACTTAATTGTGATTAGTTGAGTGGATTGTATTCGGTAGCGCTGATTAATTGCTATCATTTTTCAGACCGTGACTTCATGGCGTAGTTTTGCAAACCGAAAAACTTAATCTTTGTGATCTTTCCCCCCGAACTCTTGCTCTCCATCTGAAACCAGAGCTGTGTAATTTATTAGCTTGAATATCAGGACAATGAAATAATTAGGTTTCAAAAGAGGCATATCCATGTGGGTTCTTGGAGGGGTGAGAGGGGGAAAAAAAAACAGTTTGAGCAAAAGAAAAAGTCAAGTGCAGCCGCATATTTAATAAAAAAGAATGTGTTATTTTGGATAGGATTACAAAAAACCCAAAATGAAACTACACAGAGTTGCACAAAGACCAACTTCTGTCCAATGCAATATAGCAAATTTGCTTTCCATGATAAAAAGTCTGAGAACAGACTGACTAATGGGAGCAGTGTTGACAAAACTGCCAAGTGCCAAAAATGAGGAAAGGAGGATAGGGAGACTGGTGGTGTAGTGTGCCCCTGAGCTTGGGAGAGAGGAGCCAAGAGACTATCTTTCCTTAGCATCTCAGGGAGAAAAAAATGTCAAAAATAAAGGACATCTGTAATGGCATAGAATAAATCAAGGAGATCACCGCATAGATTAAAGCCGAACTAAAGATAATGTGTAAACATTACAGAATGTTCGGAGCCTCTGTGGTCAGGTCTGTTCTAGTCATTTGGGGCATTTAGGCTTTCTGTCCCAGATGTGAGTAGCAGCTTGATGTTTGTTTGCCGTGCCATTAACGGCTCTCTTGCAGTGCATTCTGCTGGGTGCGATCATTTGCTCCTTTTATTTTGGGCTGAAAAGGCATTAATGCCACTGATTTCTGGCACATCTCTGCCTTGGATGGCCTCACAGGTTTTTGTGGATAAAGAGACATGGTTTGCATTTGATTACTGGGGGAAGGCACATTTCTGATTGCATTTCTGAAAGAAGTTGGAAGACTGGTATGCCCTCAGGCAAACGGGCTTCCTGTGTATTTAACACAATCATGATTTCCATATTCTTCGTTCGCCACTTGCCATGTCAAAATAGGTCAGCTGACTAGAATTAATCGTGATTCAAATCAAAAGAAAACTGATCCTTTTGCATCAGACTCCCAGTGTGCAATTACCCTTTAGGGAAAAAAAAGCTTTTTTTGAATTTGTGTGGCACAGAGTGGCATTAATTGTTACCCCCAGAGGGAGGATAACCTAAATTAATTTACCTGATTTACATGAGTAATAGTGCCAGAGTGTTAGGGGGTGACAGTGTGAGGAGAAACAAGAAGGAGGCTAAGTCGCCTGCCTGTATTCTGTATTGGTAATGTATGGCTGTATTCTGTATTGGTAATGTATGGCTGTATTCTGTATTAGCTGAAATGGTGTAGTGGCTCAGGCCAGGAGACTGATGAGAACAGAATTGCAGATGTGAACCCAGATGTTAGAGTACTGGGGCCTGGACTAGGAGCTGTACAGAACAGGCGGAGACAAAGCCTCAGATTCTTCTGATGCTATATATGAAGAATCTGCAATCCCAACTCACTACCACTATGTAGAAGACACTTGATTATTTCAGGTTCCCCAGAAGTTCCTTCTGGTAGAAGTGCTTCTTACAGTAGAGGTTCTTCTGTAGCAAGACTGAAGGAGAGGTCTTTCAGTGGCAAGGACTTGGAGAAAGTGAAAAGCATTTCAGATTTAGCCAGATTGAGCTTTATGTGAATGTTGGCCTACCAACATGAAACTTTGTTCAGGCAAACTGAGAGGCATGATGAGACCTGTGTCTCAGATGAAGGAAAAGAGAGGAAAAGTAGGCCTATAGTGTCATCAGCATAGAAGTGGATTGACAAACCATGGAAGGAGATGGCAGACCCAAGAGATGCGTGTAAAGGGAAAAGAGGAAGGGACCAAGTACAGACCCTTGGGAGACACCTGTAAAAGGTCATAAGAAACAAGCAACCATCCCAGGAAACCCTAAATGCCCTGTCCAGAGATGTAAGATTCAGTCCGCTTAAAAATCTGTCAGTTCTCTGGTTGCAGAGGACGAGCGTGTGAACTGCGGTTTTAAAAGCTGCAGAAAGGTCCGGTAGGGTTAGGACAGATGATAGGGAAGAGGCTCTTGCTGACTGAAGTGCTTCAGTGATGGAGAGCAGGGCAGTCTCAGTGGAGTGACCAGCCCTGAAGCCAGACTGGAATGTTTAAGAAGGTGATTTTGTGGCCGAAAGTAAAAAAGTTTAAAAAATGCTCTATGTTCCACTGTTGTGGAGAGCAAGCAGAGTCCAGAGACTGGGCATTAATTCTGGACAGCTGAAGGGTCCAGAAGGAGGTGAATGGGAGTATACTGGGCGTGATTGTCTGGAGAAGAGGGGAGGTGGTTTGGTGATGTGATATCAGCAGCTGAGAGATGTTGATTTCTATGTAAGGGGAGAAAACGTGGACCGAGAAGGTTAGGTCAGTGGAAAGTGGGTGGGCAGAATGAAGCCATTCAGCTGAGAAGATGGTGAGATAAGAGAAGGGGAGAGCAGAGCAGAGAATTCCCAACACTTTGAAACGAGTTAGACAGTTTCGCTGCCGCAGCCAGATGGGCGGGGTGTTCAGGAGAAAGAGCAGGCGGTGGAAAGAGCAGCGGAGGTTGCAGTGTTATCTGGGGTAATCCAGCTTTCAGTGAGGGTGAGTAACTGGAGGATGAGCGGGGGACCATGGGCTGTGATAAAATCAACTCATCCTCTTACAAGTCTTACAAGGGATGAGTTGTCAGCGGGGATCTCTGAATGGTTGATTAGCTTTCAAATTATGCGAGACTGAGAGTGACAGTGACGATGAGCGTATCTTCTGCCAGAAACACGAACAGGCATCATCAGAAAGAAACACATGCTTAACAGCTGACTGAATATTGCAGCTGTGAATGACTGTCATCTACTGAGCTGCTCAATCAGCTGATTAATAATGGCCACAGCTTCCAAAACAACATGCACAGCTAAGTGGCAAAACAAGAGCACAGAAACCGTGCTGCATGGTTAGCACTGAACGGTAAACTAATGCAATGAAAGAGCATAAGATGGCTTCAAAACGTACTTCAGTTAAGTTGCACACTGGCCACTGCATTTGGCAGCCAAGAGGGACATCTTCCCAAGGCTAGAAACCCAACAATGGCAGGAGTGCCAGATCCTCTGTCTGTGTCTTTGCGATGCGTTGGGAGTTCATTTTTCCCATTAGAGACGGTGCCGTGAGTGGAGGCCCTGATGGAGCACTCTTGACGAGCCTTATTTCGGAGCCCACTCTCATCCCACCCCCCCATCCGCTCGCCGTCCAGCTCCCGCCACTGGGCTGCGCTGCCTGGTGCTAATCGATACTGCACGCCATGGCCCTACTGGAAAAACCAGATTGACAGAGAGCTTCTTTCCTTTCCTTTTTGACTTGTTTTGATCTCTACTGTCTCGTTTAATATACGGTGAGTCTTAAAATACTGTCTTTTCTGTGAAATTTCATACTAGAAGAGGATTTTCACTTATATGGACGAGCACTTTGAGACTGATATTTCTTTCCTGCTCTCCACGGGCCCCCACACGTCTAGCTTACATGCATTATGTGTCGGCTCACATCTGTATGTGCATCTGTGGCCGGGAGAGTGGATAGGATTGCATTATATGTCCTCACTGATTGTGCCGTACATGGAGTTGCTGATAACCTATAACTGCCAGTTCTACTATGTGGATAATAATAATAATAATAATGTAAGGGAAACCTTGCAAAGAGTCAAATAATTGAGGTCATTACTCTTCAATTCATGCCGTTTAACCTGAATACGAATAACAGGGGTTGGCTGGGTTAAGCCTTGGCTGAATCATGTGGCAAAAATCATGCTGGCATTCAGCAGGAAGATTGGTCGTACACTCTGCAGCAGGATTTGAAATAGTTGGTCTCTTTGGAAAAGTAATTGAGGAAAATGTGTAACTTGAGCAGGGCAGAGCATGTTTCTTCCAAAGTGTGTGTTCTGTTCTATTGTGATGAATTAAGTGCAGTAATAGTGAAATTATCTGGAATGAAAACAACAGGAAATTAGATCAGGAGACAAAGGACATGTGCTATTATAATAGAGATGCCGCGTGCATCAAAGGAACCGTAAAGGAACCATTAATCCTACACTGCGTGTGAGAGCATGGAGGCTCCAGATGATTAATGCTGAAGCTAAGCTCAGTGGAGGTGTCCCGAGTGCAGGGTTGATGTGAGCGGTCTGCACCCGTGCAGTACTAATGATACTAATGCTTTTGTTTATAGAGTTTACCTTAAAGCCAGATGTTGTGGAGGTGTAGTTTTTAAAAATACTTCAGAAACTGAAAATACAGTACCGCTGGTTTAAAGGAATACCAAACAAGGAGAGCATCATCATCAAAAGAGGAGTGAATAAAACGACAATTGAGCCCTGGTTCTCGGGTGAATGGACATGCTGTGGAAGCAATATTCATTTTGTAGGCACAGGTGGCATGTCATTTGCACATTTTGGCGAGAACAAATGGGGCAGGGAGCACGGTCAGCAGTACTGTGGTGTGCTGGACTATGGTGAGGACTCTCAGAACTGAGCATTAACATCAGAGCTGATGGACATATTCAACTCCCCTGTCAGCTTGTCCAGTATATAATGGATTAGCTGCTGGCTTGTTTTCCCTTCAGGTGTGCAGACCACTGAACAGGAGGCAGTGCTCGTTAACATGTGGGATTAAGCTAAAGCTTCCACCCGCATGCTGTCCGCACTTCATAAACACAACAGTGGAAAACGTGGGGTGGAGCAGGGTGGGGGCAGGGTGTGGGGTGGAGGTCGGGGGTGTTAAGAAAAACCCATAAAGTGTTTTGATATGAACTTAGCCCCCTTCTCCCTCTTTAATCGTGAGATTGTAGATGAAACGCTATGCTGTTTTAGGAGTATTTTTTTTTTAAAGTGGTTATAGAGTGGGTCCTCACAAAGGTGGGCTTCACAAAGATGGATTTCAGTTTTTCATGTTTCGCACCAAACAGCAGCTTGTGTGTGTGTGTGTGTGTGTGTGTTTTTTTTCTCCCCTGATCCATCATTGCCCCGCTCTCCAGCGGACCTCCTCTATGCTCTGTGCATGCCAGCCCATGAATGCAGACTCTGTTGCTTCATGTGGCAATATTAATTGCCTTGGGCTGTCTGTTTCCCAGAGCACTTTTGGAAATGGGATATGACGTCTGAAAGTGGTATTTCTTGGTGGGATAGTTTTAATGAAAAATTGTCGCCACTTAAAAGGGAGAAAGATGTAGAACACGTTGCACAAACACTCCGCAAAGTGGAAGTGGCGTTCCAGAAAGATCCTTTCAAACTGAGATCATGTGACACCCCCATTGACCACACACACATACGTGCACGCACACTCACACACACATGAAAACACACACAGGCACAGACAGACATGCGTGCACACAGACGCACACACATTCCAGCCCGCAGTGGTGAGCCCTGCTTTCAAGTATGTTTTTGTAGGGAGTGCGTAATGACTGAACTTCTATCAAACACAGAATTCTGGGGGAAAGAAAAATGAAATTAAAATGGCGCTCTCAAACCCCTGCTTTATTTTACCCGTATCTGGCAGCTTCTTTCAGGAATTTCCTTCTAATTATCATGATAATGACCTGCAATTTTCTTTTTTCCTCATAGTGCTTGTTAATTACAGCTCAGGTTAGGATGGGGGTTAGGGAAATAAGGGAGGACATTTTTGAACCCGCTTCGTGAGGAGTATTGTATAGTGGCAATCAGAAGCTGTCTAATGAAGCAGGTAGGGAGACATGCAACAGGTCATCCGGAGGGGATAGCAGCGCCGCTATTGGAATGAAATGTGAAAATCATTCAGCAGACAGCCTGGTTCACCTCTTTCTCTCTGTCTTTTTTCATTTCCTCCTGTGAGGTGACTCAATTTCACAGGCCAGGTGGAGGAGTCACTTCTTCCACCTCCACACAAAACTGTATTCATCACAATATGATTACGTAGTGCAGGAAACTGCATGTTTCGTCCAAATATGACTCTTTGTATTGGCTAATTTCAGGAAATGCTGCTACTCTGTTGTTGTTGTCTTTGTCGTTGATGATGATGATTATGATTAAATGGCGTTATTTTTAAAATAATTGATGTTATCCATTTAAAACACATAAATGCAAAATTATACTGCACCTGGAGGCTCTAAGATCGATGTTGAGCCTTGTATGTTGGCACTGTGAACGTAGGAAAGGATAGAAAGAAAATTTGAATGTACGTTATGCAATGAGAGAGAGGCAACGTTTACATCTGTAATAAAAATGTGGCTTTGTGTAGAATAAATGGGGAAAAAGGAAACACCTGGTCAAGGCACTGCTGGCCACGTGATTTCACCTGAAGGCCGCGTTCATTTTGACCCAGCCGAGCTCAAATCAGCGCGGTTTTCCTCAACGTTTGCCGTCCTCGTTACGCTCTTCCTCTTAAGCGGCTTCTTGTCAAAATACCAGCTTTTGACCCCCTGCTCACCGAACCCTCAAATTATTTTTTCTTGTCCGTCTCAATTTGGAGAGGAAGGTAATGTTTGTCAAATGACATCTTTTTGCGCGCGGCTCTCCGGACGATGTTTAGAGTGGCTGTTACGGTTACGGGCAGAGTGTGTGAAATGGATCCGCGCGCTTGTTTTCCCTGGCAGCTCCCAGTGGGGATACCCCTATCCTGGCCACAGGGCCGCACGGCTGTATTTAAAGACCCGGGCGATGGGCTTTCCTCTTCCTCTGTGGGGTTGGAGCGGGTGTCTGTAGCGTGGTACTGTGGGCAGTCCGGGCCCAGCTGGGGGTGCGTGCGTACGTGAAGGGGTCTCATGCTTTAAGCCTTGGCCCGAAACCCCTTCGGAATAGGGCTCAATCGTTATCGTTCTCTTTTGGGGAACTGTGTTACACAGCAGAACAAATCGGTCAAGCTTGGTTCTCGACCCCCTTTCATCTCTCTTCTGTGACGGAATAGGTGAAGCGCGAGCCATTTGTCAGCATGTATTTACCACCCCCCACCCCCCCGCCCCCCAATTTAAACATTTTCTTCCTCTTTTGTGTGCTGTACATTTCAGAAAAGTTATGGCCTGATAGAGATGAATATTGGTTCGGTTCTCATCACACAGCGAAGCTTGAGCTATTGAGATTTTTGGCTGGATCTACAATAACAATCAGAAGCATTTATGTGTTAAAAATGCGGCAACGGTCCTCAGGGCAATGCGTACATATGGACCTGATCATGTCAGAGAAAAGCAGCCCCCAGATCGTCTTACTGATGAGTAATTGACCGCCAATGGCTAAAAGTGCTCCTGATTCCTTAAGGATGAGCGCTTGGTCTCCAACATATAATTTTTGAGAGCCGTGCTCTTTTAAGTCATGTCTATTTTTAAATCGTCCTCTGAAGGCAAAGCCCAGTAGCAAAAAATTGTGATTTCCATCTCTCTCTTGTTTTCTCTCTCTCTCTCTCCCCCTCTCTCTCTCTCTCTCTCTCTCTCTCTCTCTCTCTCTCTCTCTCTCTCTGTCTCTCTCTCTCTCAGCCAGCTGTTCTGTGGGGCGTTCTATTTTGGGCTGTTACGAGGGGCTGCTGTTGCTCAGTGCTCATGCGGTGTCTGCCGTTAGTAGACACGGAGCGACTCGCTTATCTGGCTTAGGAGAGGGGCGCATCCATCATGTCTGGTCTGCCAGCCTCAGGTGGCCCCCACACCGTGTCCCCACCGCTCCCCCAGCTATACCTGTCTTGTCGCAGATGGCGGCTGGGAAACGGCTTCCATGCCCCCCCGGCTGTGGAGGAGGTCCCCAGGCAGCAGAGCAATCAGACAGAGCCCCCGGGGTACCTGAGGGGCCCGCACGGCTGTGACTGGAGCTTATTTTTGTACATGCCGCTCTGTTTGTGTGTTTGTTCAGTAGGGCCACAGCGGGTCACAGAAGGGTGTGCTGATTAGCCGATGCCCGTGAATGTTTTTGACACGCGGGGGTCGCTTTAAAGGCGCACCAGCTGTTGTATATCAGCTAGTTAATATGACGTCTGAACTCCACGGTACTGTTGAAGGGGCCCCCATCTCTCTCTCTCTCTCTCGTAGTGCTTTGGCAGAGCTGGAGAGCTGGGTGGTTATTTGATATCTCTACTCAGCTGATTTTCCCCCAGAGAGCCGTGATGAAGTGTACCAGCGTTTCCGAGCAGATCTATCAGGTTTTTAACGATGTGGCAGGGGTGCGCATGCTTGCCATCAGAGGGGTCAGGCTTGAGGGGGGAAAGACAGTCTTGCCGGATCGCTCTGTCTCAAACCTATTGAAAGCGTGGCTGACTGACTGAGTGAGATGAAGAGAGATAAAAAATACGACGCGGAGTCCACTCTATTGCAGTGACGCTTGGATGATGTGCGCAAGTGGTATGTTCCTCCCCCCAAAAAAGTCGTCATCGCCCATCGCTCTGTGGGGCAGCTCGACGGCTGGACAGAGCTCCTGTAGCCTGGCCTCTCTCCTCGGAAGTGTCTGTCTGTCGACTGACGCAGTGCAGATCGGCGTCTCCCAGCCGGACGCGTGTCTGCCGGGCCCCTGGCTCCGCGCGTCTCAGTACCCCCGCAGCTTCCCCCCGGTGTATTTCTGTAATCGCTCTCCGTGTCTCTCTGTTCCTCTGTCTGTCTCTTTCTTTCTCTCTCTCTCTCTCTCTGTCTGTGCTTCTGTCTCTCTCAGACAGCCTGCCCGCCAGCAGGCCCTGAGACCTGCCAGCAGCTATTGAGCCATTCTTATTTCATTATTATTGCTCCTGTATCGGTTACCGTTTGTCCCCCCCTTTCCCCCTTACCAAAGCTCTGGCCTCTTCATGGCGAATCTCTGATTGCAGATTGCCCGTTGCGCTCATTGCGCTGCTTAATGACCTCACCAGGCCTAATGGCCTGTAAATCGTGGAAACGGGCCACACCATTGGCTCTGGCTGAGCTACTGTTCCCTGGTTACGGGAAGGCCTGCCCTCCCATGCCTTCATGCCCTATGCCATGTGCCTGGCACTGCCATCTCCTCTGCCCAGGGGCAGCTTATAGGGGACGGGGCACTACACTGTAGTTTTTGTCATTAATAATCATAGAAAAACAATGGCTGGTTGTACAACACATAGGTCGGGCACCTGTTACATTCATCTTAAATGTTCAAATATTTTCCAAATTATTCATACCGTAAATGTACATTGAAAGTACACAAGCTAGTTGCTTTCGTAAAAGTGTTCTAATAATTAAGACGCTTTATAAAAATGTGCTAAATCGGAAAAAAAGGGACAATTTGCGGAGTTCGTTCCCCCTGACTTGCAGCGGGCCCAGCCTCTGATGAGACGGCAGCAGGTCCAAGTCTGCCGGGGGAGCATTTAATATTGTCTTCTGCCTAGAATCTTCTCCGCTGCATCAGCTGCTCTCAGAAATTATAAACTGGGGACGCGGCGCCAAGGCAGAGGTCCTGACGGTCGGGCCCCCGGGGGAGTCCGCCTCACAGCTTTGCTTCCCGCCCGAGGTCTCGGGTTGCCGCTTAATTGACGTAATGGCTCGATTAACCGGCGATCGTTTGAAGACGTCGGCCCTGAGCCGTGCAGTGAGGTGCGAGGGTGCTCTGCTTCCAGGCAGGAGGCGGCCTTTAATTCATCCGCAGTTTTAAAAAAAGAGAGAGGAGGAAAAAAGGCCTCGGCGGAGGTGGACGGTATTAGATATGACCAGACAGGGGGAAAGTAATGATCTGTTAAGTCACTGAAACCCCAGGATGGTACAATAACCAGAAAGCGGGTCCTCTCTTGAGGCCTGGCCTTTGACAACTCTACCAACCCCCCCCACCACCACCAACTCCCCTTGGCAATTTTCCTTTCGTCTGGAACAGAAGTCAGGGCTATATTGCTGCTGTAAAAGCAGATGAACTCCTCACATGGGGAAGGGGGTAGGGGGGCTGTTTTTCCGTGAGGTGCGTGGCAGCGATAGTGAGTTGGCTTCTTCTTGCGCCGGTTGTTTAAATCTGAAATGAGGCAGTGAGACCCATAAGCACAAATAATGTACAAATAATGATTGAAATTATGGCAAAACCGGAAAAAAGTTTTTTTTTTTTTACTTATATGCTGTAAATTTCAGTCCTGAATCGAAGCTGCAATCATAGGAGCTCAGCACGGGATGTGGTGGCTGTCGTCCAGACATTGTCTTCTTTTTGCTGTTTTGTTTTTTTTGGCCGAGCCTTCAGAAGCGCCTGGTTCTGTTGACAGCATGGGCGTGGCGTCGTCTCGGTTCCTGTCAGCGCCCGTCAGAACCGCGGGCTCCTGGCGCGGCGCACGCTGGCGCGCTCCGGCTCTGGAGCGTACGTGCGGGCGTAGCCGGCCGCATCGCTCCAGCATGCCGCCGGGTCGATGGGGACGGGCGGCCGCGTCCCCAGGCCTGGAGCTGGGAGCGGCGCTGCGAGGGCCGGCGGCTCGCAGAGAGCACGTGCAGAAGTGCTGCTCCTCGCTCGCCCTCTCGGGCCTCGCTCGCCTACCTCTGGAACAGGGGGTCCTGGAGGGCCGTAGATTTTGCTGGTTTTTTATTTAACCTCCAAGTCGTGTCCTAGTTCAGATCCGAGAAAGCAGGTGGGTTACCTATGTAATAAATGGCTTTAATTGCTTAAGAGACTGATAATAATAATGATGAATACCAGAAGGCCCTGCAGCCCTCCAGGACCAGGATTGAGAACCACAGTTCAAGAAGTATAGAGCGACATGCACAGGGGCTTATAAGTTTTTTGAAAGTGCATATTGCTCATTTTCATCAATCAAAGCCTTTTTACTTGAATCCAGCTTGTGTGTGTGAGTGGTTTTTCCCCACTCCGTGTTCAGGATGTTTTGGGTGAGTGTTTATTGGAGAACTAAAATGGCCTTTGGGTGAAGTGGCCTGCATTGTTACCTTTAGATCCTCTGATACAATATGAATATACCTTGGGGGAAAAAAAAACTATTTCAATTTGTTGTCCAGGTTTCAAACTCACCGTATGTCTCACCATTTGTGTTTTGTGTGTGTGTTTTGTCTGTGTCTGTGTCTGTGTCTGTGTCTGTGTCTGTGTGTGTGTGTGTGTTTGCTGTAGGGAGCCACAATAAAGCGGGATGAACAAACGGGAGCCATAGTGGTAGCTCGAATAATGAGAGGAGGTGCTGCAGACCGGAGTGGTGAGTTCCTGAATCCCCACCCAGCACACACTGGCCCTCTTTGTCCCCTTCCTGCATTTCCATGTCCCTGTATTCTGTCTGTTTCTCAGTATTAATTCTGTGACCTGTCAAGTTTCACAACCAACATGCCTCACGGCTAGCCATGGAATTTAAGACTCTTAGACACAGCAGATCCTACCAGGATCTTAGGGCAGACATTTTCAACTCAAGAAGAACTCCTGTCATGTAATAGCATGTGTTATATTTGTTTCATTAGAGCGTATATGTTATGTGACTATATGTTTGTGTTATGCATGTGAATTTATGTACCTTTGTGCTATTATGCGTGTGTGTTTGCGCATGCGCGTGTGTGTGTGTTTGTGTTCGTGTTCATGCATGTATGCGTGCGCGTGCGTGCGTGCGTGTATGCGTGCGTGTGCGTTTGCGTTTGTGTTCATGCATGTGTGTGTGCACGTGCGTGCGTTTGTGCGTGCGTGTATGCGTGCGTGTGCGTGCAGTGCTCTGACTCTGCCGGGTGTCTGTGCTGCAGGCCTGATCCACGTGGGCGATGAGCTGAGGGAGGTGAATGGAATTCCGGTGGATGACAGGAAGCCAGAGGAGATCATTCACATCCTGGTATGCGGCTCTTCTCATCGAGCTGCTGTTTATGGGCCTGTTTAACTCTCTGAGCAGAATTACAGCTGTGTTTGCTATGGCACTTTAATGCCTCCTCCTGGGGCAGCAGGGCCCTTTGATTCCTCATCTTGTTGATGGCTAAACACTCGCGTTATTTACAAGGTCGCTCCGTGAAATGTATGTTAAGGAGAACGGGAGCAGTGTGAGAGAGCGTATGCTCCTCCAGACTGTGCTCTTAGTTTCTCCTGCGCAGTTCATCACAAGCAGTTTCACTGTGCAGTCTCTCCTGTGCAGTTCTTCCTGAATGATTTGTCCGGTGCAGTTCCACTGTATGGCCAAAAGTATGTGGACACCTGACATCCAACAGCTCATCCAAAATGATGGGCATTAATATGGAGTTTGTACACCCTTTTCTCCTATAACAACCTCCACTCTTCTGAGAAGGCTTGAAACTGTTGGGGAAGCACAGAATCGTCTAGAATGTGAATGTATGCTGTATCATTAAGATTTGCCTTCATTGGAACTAAGGGGTCCTGCCCAAACCATGAAATACAGTCCCGAGCCATGGGGTGTCAGGATACTTTTGGTCATATAGTGTATGTCTGTGCATAGGTGTTGTATGCAGTCCATCCTGTGCACTCTCTTCTGTGTTGTCTCTCCTGTGCACTCTCTACCGTGCACAGTTTTCCAGTGCACTCTCTCCTGTGTTGTCTCTCCTGTGCACTCTCTACCATGCACAGTTTTCCAGTGCACTCTCTCCTGTGTACTCTCTATTGTGCACTCTCTATCGTGCACAGTTTTCCAGTGCACTCTCTCCTGTGTACTCTCTATTGTGCACTCTCTACCATGCACAGTTTTCCAGTGCACACTCTCCTGTGTACTCTCTATTGTGCACTCTCTATCGTGCACAGTTTTCCAGTGCACTCTCTCCTGTGTACTCTCTATTGTGCACTCTCTATCGTGCACAGTTCTCCTGTGCACACTCTCCTGTGTACTCTCTATTGTGCACTCTCTCCTCTGCACTCTGTGCAGTCTGTCCCATTCCTCCTCTAAGGTTCTACAGTAGAGCCCTGTGTCTCAGGGCCAGTGACCCACAGATCAGTTTTGAGCCCCTGAAAGGAAGCTCCTCCCCCAGGCCGGCGTGCTGTGACCCTGTGAAACAGTCTCCAAGCAGTCATCCTGTCCAAAAGGCGTACCATCGCTCAAGAAATAATAACAGTCTCAGACTCCATTCTCTGCTTGGGTAATTTAGTTTGATTTAACACTGCGTTTGTCTCCATTTCAGTTTAGTTATTCTTTTTGTCTCCTCTGTCCGTTCCCTTTGTTCCATGTTAAGGCGCAGTCCCAGGGGGCCATTACGTTTAAAATAATACCAGCCATCAAAGAAGAGACGCCTAGCAAGGAGCCCAAGGTACGTCCTGCCATAGAGATTAAATCGATTGTGTTACACGTGTGTGGACCTAACCAGAGTGAAATGAGAGGTTTTCTTCTTCTCAGTGACTCCAGTCTCTGGATCTGAGCTGGTGTCTAGAGGAAATAAATTCTGTTAGGAGGATAGTAGAGAGCGAGTAAATCGAAGACTGAGAGTCTGTGCATTTTCACCTTGTTGTGCATGTGTGCATTTGTGGACATGTGTGTGTGCATATGTGTGTGATTGTACATGGTTGCGTGAGTGTTTGCGTACGTTACACTTGTTTGTATGGGCTTCAATGTTTGAATGCGGTCCTGAGAGATGATTTGGGTCAGTAGCGAGCCTGGGCCTTTGTCTAAAGCGAAAACCTTGTATTAGTCATGTGATATGTTTCACAGGCCCAGTTATTATGTGTATTGCCTTTTGTGGATATTTATCACTAACAGGAGGCTGTGTTTGTCCCCTCAGGTGCAGATTAGGCTAACGTGCAGTCTGAAATATCACGTCTTTAAAAATTTTCACGGTTTAATAGCTCTAATATGCCCATTTTCGACTTCACGATGAACTTGGGCTTTCAGTGTGCCAGTGGTTTTTTTTTTTTGTTTCATATAATAAATATCCGCAAGTGTTGCTAATTGGGTGCACATGTCTAAAAAAAGAAGAAGGGTAAATCAAGTCCTTTCAGCGAAATCAAGCCTGTTTCTGCTTTTCTGATGAAAACTCCTAACTTAAGCCAGCACCTCATCTCTGGGCCCAAACAACAGTCTCAGACTGACACAAAATATCACTACATGGGAAGTAGCACTTGTTGAATCAATAAAAGAAATCATTTCTGATTGTTCCAAATGTCTCCCTCTGTGCATCACAGCAGCTCCCCAGACTTCATTAACTGAGACACTTTCTGCTTTGAGGGGATCAGCCCGCATGGCGTAGTCCTTGAGTCTCTGTGGGGTGTATTTCATCTGTAAATATTTATTAACCTCCACCACCTCTTAGAACACAGACACACACACACACCAGTCACACCACCACACACACACACACCACACACCACCCACCACACACACACACACACACACACACACACACACACACACGCGCACACGCCACCACCAGCCCTGTCCCCTCCGTTTTGCACCTTTTCAGTGGAAGTCACAGGCAGCCAGGATTCATGGGTCCTCCTCAAACCCTCCTTCGTTTGAAGAGACCTTCGTTAGCCACGGGCCACATAACGCCAGAAAAATCACAGAGCAGGACGGTGCAGTTTGGCACAGTCGCGCTTGGTACCTCCCCAGATCAGTAGACATAAGTTTGGTAACGCTTGGGAGGACCTGACAGGATTTAGCTCTCGGGGAAGTTTTTGGCGGGTTGCACCCGGCTGCTCGCCGGCAGACATTAGATCCTGATTAGACTGACCTTTCCCGAGTCATCATGCTAACTGACAGTGAAGCTCTTTCAGAAGCCGGGGACGGGTTTAACACTCGCAAAGAGTGCCGGAATTTGACCTTCAAATGGCTCCTTGACGTCTCCTTGAAGAGTAGAGCAGCCACTCTTCAGGGATGGTTGGGGGGGGGGGTGTGGGGGTGTGGGCTTTTGGCTGTTTGGAGAACAGTAGATATGTAGCTGGACATATTTTAATGGGTTTTTTTCTCCTTCCAGATGTTTGTCAAGTCGCTCTTTGACTACGACCCTAAAGTGGATAAAGCCATCCCCTGTAAAGAGGCAGGGCTGGCCTTCAAGAAGGGGGATGTCCTTCAGATCATGAGCCAGGATGACGCAACTTGGTGGCAGGCCAGGCGCGAGGGAGACGCCAACCCCAGAGCAGGCCTCATCCCCTCCAAACAGCTCCAGGAGAGGTGAGCTACCGAGACGCCGCTGCCGCCCGCCCAATTATGCCCCCCTCTCCCAAAGCCAACAACCAAAGCCAGCTTCCCCGAGCAGCCTGCCACCCAACTGCGGCGTCCGGTACACCCTGACCGTGTTTGACTCCTGACGACGGGAGGAATGGGCTCTTGCCTCGCTTCGCCAGAATCCCTTGGATTTCCGCGCTCGTCTGGCCCGGAATGAGTAACGACAGAAAATGATAGCACTGGTGCTGATCCACTTTGGAAGGGGAGCGCATGGAAAATGGCACACTGATGTGCATCCCAGGAACACTTTCTTGGCACCACCCTGCAGAGGCTCGAAAAATTCAACAAAGCCTTGAGATTTATTTCAGCGGCTTTTGAATGGAAGGCATTGTTTTTTCGTCCCTGTTCCCTCTCTCTTTTTGTCCTTTTGTTTTTTTTTCTTTCTTTTTTTTTTTGCTGGTGGACATTTAAGAATGTCTCTTGGTGCTGTAGGAGCAAGTGTTTATTGATCCCATAGCGGTCGTGAAAACTGATGGTTTTATGGTTCCTCTCTCCTTCTTCTGCAGGAGGTTCGCGCTCCGGCGGCCTGTAGCCGTTGTTCAGCCCCAGAAAACCTCCAACCGAAGATCATGTAAGCTCGTATATCAGGCGACCGTGGGATGGGGGGGAGGGGGGAGAGACACAAATCACTCCAACTAGCCCTGCCTTTCTGGAGCAGGTGCTTGCATTTTAAGAGAGAGCGTCACCAGTCCTGGACACACCTCAGAGGGGAAGGAAAGTTATGGGGAAGGTTGTAGAGATGGCGGGGAGCCTTCAGCTAAAGAGAAATAAACCCATGTGATTGATGTATGCTTCAGAAAGCACTTAATCACAGTCGTCATCCTTCTGCAATGGCAAAGTCCTGGTCTGTTCGGGGGTAAACTACAGTGATGTCTCTGTCCCTCTCCTCCCCTCTCTCCCTCCCTCTCTCCTGCTTTTAGCAGAGGATTCGTAGTGAGAGGCTGAGATTTGCAGTCTCTGGAGCCGCACTCTGGAAAACCTCTCTGCTTCTGATACTAATGAAGAATTAATGGCCTGATAGGAGCAGGGGATGCGATAGACCATTGGCGTAGTAAATTACGCGCATCCTGTTGTACACATTAAGATGTTTTACCGCGTGTGAACTAGCTGGCCGTTAGCCCCAGGACAGGGGGAGTTATGCAGCCACGCGACAAAGGATGTCAGCCCATTGGGGGATGAGCTCCATACCTGTTGGTTGTGCAAGTTAGAGAACATTCAGCATCAAGAATGTTCAGGTTCTGGATTTTAACGCACCAGAGGGCCTTCGTACCGACACTGGGGAGGCTAATAATGCATCCCGAATTCATTCGAAAGGAGCGGGAAATCCAATGAGACGCTCATGGTTCAGAGCAAAGAAAGCTGTTCACTTGTCAAAGCAGCTGCCTGTTTTAAGGCTCTTAATTTTCAGCACAGTCTAAATCCTGCAGTATCGTATGCATGCCGTTTTTTTCTTCCTTTTTATTTTCTTTTTCAGGAATGGTGCACGCACGCCCCACTTAGTTCCGTAAAATTATTTGTACTTCGTGCCGGACACGGACCTTTCATCCTTTACACGCTTTCCCATAATCCCTTGCACGCAAAGTCAGTCAGCTCACTCTGTGTCCCGTCCATCACTGCGCTGACGTTCATCCAGCTGCTAATCAGGGTCCATAATAGGATCGGTCAGGGAGCGTGAAGCAGGGTTTTTCCTCCAGACTGTGAAAACATTGATGGAATACAAATCTGCAGGAATATCGCAATCAAGTGCGAGGCTTAATTTGCAGTTACTGTCTCTGCAGTTCCCCCCCCCCCCCACATTTGGAGGGACCTGACTTGGTGACTCACTACCACAATGGCTGACCACTGTACTCTACGATACAATATACGATATACTTTTTATTGAACCTCTTGGGGGTAATTTGTCCTCTGCATTTGACCCATCCTAGTTACTTAAGAGCAGTGGGCAGCCACAGTGCAGCGCCCGGGGACCAACCTCAGTTTTGAGGCCAGTGCCTTGGTCAACGGCAACTGCAGGAGTGCACCTAGCATGTCTACAAATCAGTCGAGTGTGTTTAAGGGTCTATTTACTTATTTATTCATTTGTTTTTTGGGGGCTGAACATGTCCAATTCCCCCCGTGATTTGGAATGTCCATCCACAGCCACATTCATGCGTGAACCCCACTGCTGACTTGGGAAAGTGCAGACATCCACAGCTCTCCCCCGAAACGCGTCTTTCCTCCCCACCGTCCACAACCAAGATCACATAGGGTCAGGGAAAACCTGTTTTATGCAGCTTTGGCATGCGGCCTACTGGTGTCCCATTGACCAATGGGGGTCGCTAGAGAGCAATGTAAGGTGGACTGAACACTCCCATACCCTGGGTGACAGAATTGCCAATTGCTCATTAGCCTATGGCGCTGCCTGCCACGGTCAGTAGTGCCTCAGTCCAGAATTGATCCGAGACTGTGGCACTCAACCATGCACCAGCAACCTCTCTTTGTTTTTTTTTTAATGCAATTAAAACATTGTTACTAGTAAAAAAACGAGAGAGGTGCTGCATAGATCTAAGGTTTTGTCTAGGTTAATTTTCAACCCCTGTCCCCACTTTTGTTAAAATAAAATCTAATGGTACCAAATATAATTGGTCACTATATGAATGATTTAATGAACACAATGTGTCTGTCCTAAGTTGTGATAGGGAGCAAAAATCAGCTCCATCTGGTTATAATCTTAATTTGAATTGTTCACCACAGTGGAACTTTCCAGTGACATTTCATATCAACATAAAGAATAAGTTTTTCCCTAATATTAGAGCAGATTTTAAATATTAATAGATTTACTGTACGTACTCTTCAGGGCTGTATTTTGTCACTTCCAAATGTGTCTTTTTTTCCAGAACTATGGGATTCACAAAAGCAATGGTGACAGAGTGATGAAAACATTGCCTGCGCATAATGTAGTTTTCCAGAGGTTTCCATTATATTTTCCCTGGGGGGAAGAGGAGGGGTCATAGAGGTAAAGGGTTAAAATATGGCACTTAGTTTTTCCCCCCCTGCAGTTAACCAGGCGTTCAAATGTTTTGAAGGGATGTTTAAGTTTCTGGAGTGTTTTTGTAAACAGCGTGCCTGTGCGTGGCCCTGTCCGCGGGGAGGGGAAGTGGGGGCCTCTCCCCGGGCGGCGGCGGCGGCTCATCGCGAGTAATAAACCACGACCGTACGGTAGGAGCTCCCGAGACAGGCCCCTGGGAGATGATGGATAGCGCGGGGAGCGATCCCAGCTCCTGCCGAGCGCGCAGTTACTGTCTCCCCTCCGGTCTGAAAGCGTTCATCTAATGAGTATCAGCCTTCGCCGCGGAGGGAAGGAGCTTCCTCCACCGCCGCGCTTTACCGCCGGACGCCGGCACCAGAAATGGAGCCGCGCTGCAGTGCGGGTGCTTCCTTTGGTGCGGTCCCGCCGTCCGACGAGCGCGCTTGGCAGGACGCGCGTCTCCGTGAGCTCCTTTTGATTGAATTTCGCCGAAACACAAAGACCCGTCCAGGGGGAGGGAATCTGATGTCTGCGGGCCGGCGGTTCTGAAGCCTGCCTCAGTGTTGGCCTTGGGTCCTGACGCAGGCGCGCTCCACTTCATCGCCTCCGTTCGTCACACGTGAGCCCCGCGCCGAAGACGTCTGAGTGGAGGCCGCTCTCCTCGCCCGACGCTTGTTAGCTGGAGGTTTTTTTAGGCGTCTCGTGAATTGCGTTGAGCCGAGGCTTCACTTTCTCAAGCGCTAAGGTTAGAAATCCTTTCCTGTCACGCAGATCCCTGTTTGCAGGGTGGACTGCCTGCACCCTCAAAGGTGGCTTGTTCTCTGGCTTGCCTTCATTTAACCTCCTCCCTGCCTAGCCAGCGTGTGTTCTGACGGCTCGCTACATAATTTTATAGCAGATTTAACTATGCATTTGGCAAGTCAGACTTTTGTACCGCTGTTGGTTGTAAATTTAAGGTGAAAGAGACATGCGGCCAAACACCTTGGTGCACTTAAAGCTCACCTTGAAGCATGCTGTCTCGCTGGCTAGGTTTCGTATTGTCTGTCCAGACTCCCCAGTGTCTCGCTGATGAAGATAAAGTGTCTCAAAGGAGCTGGGATATGTTAACTGCTCCTCTGCCTTGACAGGCGGATTATCCTAAAACAGAACTCAACCTATCATTTTTTGTTGTTGTTGTTGTTGGAGTTGCGATTAAGGTCTGACAGGTCAGCAATACAGAGGTATACAGGGGGGTGGGGAGGGACCGGAATACACAAATATAGATTGGACTCTTTCATTTGGTTTCTTGATCAGAAGTTTGCTTTTCAAGTCAAGTTGCGCAGCCTTTCGGTTGGATTATCTTTTTGTAAAAAGTACAAAATGGAGAGTAAATTGTAATCATATGGCAAGTCAAACTCTGCTCCGTATTTTATTAGAGAGCGCAGGTTGTTAAATTGGTCTCCGCAATGGATAGATAAATGTTCAATCGGTTTAATTTCATGTCATCTGGAAAATGTTGCTCATCTCGTCTTGGAAAAGAATTAACGGTTTGTTGAAGCAAATGCTTCTCCAATGAAAACGCACATGTCTGTTGGCCGAGGGCTACGTGAAATCAGCCTGTGATTTCGATCTGTTCGCGTGGCCATGGCTGGAGCTTATTTTACAGCCTTCGCCATAACAAACACTTAGCGCTGGCATCCTCGAGACCGAGGAGGAGCGCGAGTTAATCCTGCTCGTGTGAACCCAGAGGAGTTCGCCCTGACCGGTTCACTCCTCTGGTATCGGTTCTGCTCAGACCGGTCCGCTCTACGCGTCGGACCCGAGCCCCTGGCCCGCCGTGCCTGTCCTGGCGCGTCTCCGCGGAGCTGACCCGAACGTCCCTCCGCTTGGGCGGCGCCGCCGGGAGCGCCGCCCGCCCCCGTCGGTAGCCCTTCGCGAGCCAGGCGCCCGGAACCAGATCCAGATGCCCGATAGGTCTGCGCAGCGAGTTGCGCTTCGTTAGCGGACTTGGAAGCGAAGCGTTGCCACCGCGTTGGATCGCAGCTCAAAACCAAAACAGAGAAAACGGAGCACGCAAATGAAAAACATCTCCTTCCCGACTGCGCCGTCCTCATCTTGAACCAATGAGTGACACGGGTGTTTGTGTTTGCGGTGCGGTCCGGCGCGCGCGCTGTCCGTGGGGGCCACGTGGAGTGTGTCAGCGGCTGGCCTGGCGTGTGGCTGTGTCAGTGCGTCCCAGCCAGGGGAGCTGTTCAGTCCCAAGCCGTCCTTCACACAGAGCGTTAACCCCGGGGAGTAGGTGGAGCGGAGCCGGGTCTGATTTCCGTGTAAATACGTCACGCCGGAGAAAAGGTGGATTAAACTAAGCCGGGTCTGACCCACCTAACCACCTAGGAGAAAAGCCAGAGCTGACCCGGTATTTGTTCTGTGTGAAGTAGAGCCGGAGAATAGCCGGAGCAAGACAATGGTTATTGTGCACGAGATACATAATTGGACGAGCCACAGCGAATCCCGCGGATTCTTCTTTGCAGTGTAAAGGTGTTCATACCGGCCAAAAGGTGGATAAAGAACGTCTGTGGAAATTTATCATCACTAGTTCTACCCCGGGTCTGCTACAGCATTTTAACCCGGCTCGGCAGTGTAAAGACAGCTCCAGAGCAGGGGGTGTTGAGTTGGTACAGTTTCCGATGACTCTGTAGGTTAAGGAAGAGCCCAAACCAAACACACTAGATGCATAGTGCCGAGAGAAATTATTATTCTTTTATTTTTCAGTAAAAAGTTATGGTCCCCATTTACCCCCGCCCCTGCACAGCCCTCCAGTGAGGCCCTAAAGTAGCGTATCAGCCCAGTATAAGAACACAAAGGAGCACGTCCGTTACTGCTGCAGCCCCCGGAGGCTGTGCAGGCCTTACACGGTGGACTCCTGACGCAATGTGAGCAGACTGCGAACGCAACGTGGGCGGACTGCGCCCTCTGCTTCAGTAAATGACTGGGGCTCTTTGTCCCTGCAAGCCCAGCGTTGGCCAGAGACGGTAACGACAATAACAGCAACTCCAGGCTGTTCTGTGCTTCTGAAGCTCTCTCTGTCTTTTTTTCTCCTCTCTCACACACGCGCTTACTCCTCCCTCTCTCTCTCTTGCTCATACCATTTCTTCCAGGTGAGGGGGGGAATTATGAGTGATTTCTTTCTCCCCGGCTGTATATCCGTTTCAGTCTTTATTCCCCCCTCTGACTGAACCAAGCTTTAATTAGTCTTTAAAAGTACATAGCTTTTTTTACATTTCTATTACACATTGTTTTTTCACATTTAGAATTTTAATCATGTGAAAAAGTAAAATTAAAGGGTTCTGAGAGCTCTTCCCCAAAATAATTTGCCAGTATGACCAACTGTACTGAGCGCATCATTTGTAAGACTGCAAAAAACATATAGTCATTCCTTTCTGAACTCTGTCCAGAAGCTGTTCTCAGTCACAGTGTCAAATGACTGTGGAGGTGACGTCAAAATGGTGGTGCTCATGAAACACAACGGTCAAAACAAGAACGTGATTCAGATTGCTCCTGCTGTAGTGCCACTTAAGAAGTGCTTTTAGTACACCACCACGGCCCAAATTATTTTTTTCCACGAGGGCCGATGACAGTTGTTATGTCTGGACATTACCTGTATCGCGATGCTCCATCTTGTGAATCAGTACTGTACTCTTTTAGGAAAAGTGCAACTGTAAGGTGAGCCTCAGAGAGTATAGCCCATTTTGAATGTTTTGATGTAACCTTGTTAGGCAGAATTGGGACCACATGATGAAAAGGAAGTTTTTTTATTTATTTTTTTAACTGGATCCAAATGCTGCTCATTGGTGGAGGATATGGCCTTGTTCGGTGTCCATCTTGCATCTGCTCTTGCATTCGCTGGTTTCCATCTGACCCAGCTGCTGAAACTGAGCAAAGCTGCACTGTGTCTAAAGCAAAGACGACGATGCAGACGATGTCTCAGTGTGCAACTTGTAGTGCTCCTCCATTTTAGGTTTGTTGCGGTATAGTGCAAAGGTCAATAAGGAGTGTGTTTGCGTGTGTATTTGTGTGTGCGCCTGTTTGCGTGTGTGTGAATACTTTAAGTCTGCATTAAAGATAGTAAGGAATTCAGTGCGTTTGAATCAAAGCCCTGTTTGCTGCTGGGGCATTTACTGTGTGGTTTTGTTCCTCATTTTAAGCTTTTAACTATCGTTTGTGTTTTTGTTTTGCTTTTCTAAGATGATGTGGCTGTTGAATGTGGTAGGTGTCCCTCCTTTTCTCCTTTTTTTTTTTGTTAGCTTGCCCCCCACCCCCTCGCCCGTCCTTCACTTTTAAGTTTTTTTTTTCTTTTCTTTTCACTAAATTTAACCCATTTTTTCATCTTTTGCTTTGCTTACGCTCTCAGCTGAGGAAATTGAAGGTACTGCTTCTTGAACTACCTAACCCTCCTCACCCATTTGCTGTGTTCGGGGAAAATCCGCCCAAAAAATGAGGTCGTGCTGATTGGTCCCCACTCAGCCCTTTGCTGTGTAGTGTAGAATGTCTGTTGGATAGGGAAGAACAAGTTCCCCTGTATTGTTTTGTCTTGTCATCTTTTCATCTCAAAAGCAACTATACAAACAGAGGAACCACTGGTGTGTGCTTGTTCACCCACAAGTTACTTTCGGCGACACATTGCCAAAATCCACAGCGCCTGGTTAGCCTATGTATTTTTCCCATTGCATTGGCCACAGTAACTCCTCTCAAACAGGAGTCGTGTATCGCACCATCACGCACTGAAGCACCACCTACCTGTAGGAGAGGAAATGGCCGGTGCTCACATTTGAAAGCTCTGTCCCGATGTCGGGTGAAGACCAAAGTGCCAGTGCCAGTACTGTGGGCGCCTCTGCTTGTCTCTGTGTTTCCTGTGGCGTGCTGTTCGTGCGCGTAGCGCGTAGCGCCGTGAGCCTGCCCCCAGCGTGCTGTGCTTCGGCGGGCGGACGGCTCGGCGCGCCTGCCTGTGTCTGTGAATGTTCTGCCTGCCTCGGCTCTCTAACGTTTCTGCTCCCTCTCCGGTGGCTGTGTTCCTCCTCTCTGTGTGCTTACACTGCGCCCAGAGGACGGTGACAGTGGCGCCTATATAAGCGGATTCCACATAGGTGAGACACTCCTTTACACTCTGTGTCCCCTTCTCCATGACTCCGCCCCCGCCCCGCCCCTGCCTCCTGTGACTGTGTTGTCCTAGCAGTACTAACTTTGGCTGTGCAGTGACAGTGATGCTGTGCCCCCGATCTGTGATGTGCTGTGTGATCAGAGCCTCTTTCGTGAGCCAATTTTCTGCTTCTGTCTGTCTCTCTCCTCTCTCTCCCTCCCTCCTCCTCCTTTCTCTTTCTCCTTAACCCCATCCCTATATAGTTACCCAAATAAATTATTTCTATGTCTTTGTGAATGAGCGTGTCGTTTTGAAGTGTAATTGCATCTATACAGGCCCCAGTACAATGTTTTAAGTTTATGACGTAGTGCCGTTTATCTGGAGTTATGTGCATGCCACACCAGCAAACTGCAATCTCCGATAATGGTCATGTGACGACAGGGTAAGCTTTTCCCTTAACCTCCAAACACCCTTCTTCAAAAAACAATATTCAAACAGCATGCTTACAGGATTTGTAGAGTATTAATAAACTAAAAATGCTTTGAAAGCTGGTTTAGGCTGTGCTATGCTGACACATTTTTTTTTACCCTGTTTTATTATATTTTACACCTTATTGCTGTCCAGTATGTATTACAGTACTTTGCTTGAGCGCGAGGAGCATTAACGCACACTGTGTTCCAAACCGATATTATTGTTCATGTTATTGTTGATTTAGCATCATCATTTTTTAAATTTGTCGCCTCCGTGCGGCTCAGCAGCCAAGGAGAGGAACAGTGTTTTTCACTTTTAATTACGTGCTGTCTGACATTCTGAATGCGTGTTTGTAAATGAGAAGTGCATTTGGGTAATACGTGTTTCACACGTTTTACCCAAAGGCCGGACCGCACCAAAAACAAACATTTTAAAATGTTTTTTTTTACCCTTTCTGTTCTCCGTTCCCATGGTCGAGACCGCCCAGTTCTTTTCCGTCGCTGTGGAAACCCCCGGTTCCCCTTCCCACAGAATGCTGGGCTATTGGAGGCCTGTGTAGTAGCCGTTCGCGGCGCTGTTTTAAGTGCCGTTTGCGTGCGGAACATGTTATCGTGTTGTCATTGCCACTGTCGCCTTTGACAAATCACAAGGCACAATCCCGCCGGAGCAACGGTTCTCAAGACTGGCCAGCTTAGAACTCTCTTTTTTTTCTTTTCTGTCCTCAATTACTGTGCCAATTTCGTGCCAGTCGTAGGCTACTGCACTATATTAAGGAGAATGCTAAACCAGAGAAGCCCAATGGTTTTGGTTTCACAGCCCTTTGAGCATGTTCATGAAGTTCAGTGTTTTTTTTTTTTTTGTAATTTTAATTTCACAGGATATCCAGGGCATTTTAAGTTTAGACTCTACAGTGTGTAAGTTCATGTCCGCCAAAGGCAATCAGGGGTTGTCATTCAATAGTGCTGAACCGAGTGCCCTCCTTCTTCCCACCGTCTGCTGCCTGGTCCGTCTCACGCTGCCTCGTCCTAACCTCAGCCTTTCAATTTTTTCATTTGAGCCGCAACCGTGCCGTCGTCCGGTTTCCCAGAACAGTCGGCCCGAGTCACGTGTCCTACAGTAAACCGAAGCGACCCCAGGAAAACACGGAAAACCTAGACAACAAAGCAAATAAGAAATGAAGAGTTTTCCGACACTCCGCAGGCCACCTCGTCTGCCAGCATGATTTGAGAGAGGATACGCAGCACTTGGCTACGCGAAAACAGAGCTTTGCATTTGCCATCTTTGGTCGGCTGATTCCTTAAAATCCTTTCTCCCCTTCTCTCTCGAAGCGTTGTCTTTCGGTCTGTGCAGAGGTCGTCCCCGCGCGCTCGTCCCTTCCGCGCGTCTGTCTGGCGAAATGTCCGGCCGTCCTTTCGGGGCCTATTACTGGACCGTCAGGGTTGTGATGGCATGCGCTTCCGTTCTAAACCCGTCGCGTCTGCAGCATCGCCCTGCGCTTTGTCCCTCTGTAGCCGAGCACGGCAGCTCTGCGGCGCGCTCGTCCCGCGGTGCCAGGCGCTCGAAAGCAGCGGAAGCACCTAGCGGCCCCGTTTTAAACGGTAAATTCTGTATTGAGACCTCGGTCTTTACAGGCGAATAAAAGAGTTATTCAGAATAACTGGCTGCTCACAGAGGGCTCGCTCTTTCCGTGGCACATTGGCAGAAATGCGATTTCCTCCAAATTTGTTGCGAATTTACGGCTGATATTATCAGAGTGAACCAACAAGGTTTTGGACCGTGGTCGAAGGGGGGTGACCATAACCAGCCATACCTCTTTTCTCATCCTCAGACCCTGCAGGCAATTCTCTCAGGTTCTGTGAATGGAGAAAAGCCTGGAAAAGGTATTAATTCCCTAAATACAATTGAAGCACGCGGTTGTGGAAAACCTACATTATGTCTGTTTGCTACGGATAAACAGGAGCCCAAGTATAGTTTCCTGAATTTCATTTTTGGCTCTTCGTTGAACCAAATTTTATGTTGCATTCTTGCATTCACCATCAGTACCTGCATTGGAATAAAATAATGAGCATTTAGAGTAATGCGGTCCATACTGGGAAAAAAAGCCAAATAATTTGATGCATACAATATGTATGTAATAATGTTTAAGTGCTGTTTTCATTTGAGTGAAAGATTAGTCCTTCACTTTATTTTACCAATGATGTGGCTAGTCGTCCGAAGGTTTTGCCATTTCCTATAGGATTCAAGTGATTTGCATGCTTCTGATATATGATTGCATGTCTTTCTATTAAACCCAGACTTCTTTGGCATTAATGATTTTATATTCCCATCAAACAAAAACCTTTGTCAAAGTAATTTAGCACCGGAGTGACTTTCTTATTTAAATTGGAATCAACTACAGATCTATGTTGGGACTGCTGCCTTTCCTTCAGTCATGCACACGCACCCGGCACCTCCATTAACTAAAAGGGGGGGTACTTGGTGTGCTCACTTAACAGTCGCAGAAAGTTACTATTTGGGGAGCACAAAGAGAAAGTTACTATTGGGGGGGGGTACTTGGTGTGCTCACTTAACAGTCACAGAAAGTTACTATTTGGGGAGCACTAAGAGAAAGTTACTATGGGGGGGGTACTTGGTGTGCTCACTTAACAGTCACAGAAAGTTACTATTTGGGGAGCACTAAGAGAAAGTTACTATTGGGGGGGTGTACTTGGTGTGCTCACTTAACAGTCACAGAAAGTTACTATTTGGGGAGCACTAAGAGAAAGTTACTATTGGGGGGGGGGGGGGGTACTTGGTGTGCTGACTTAACAGTCACAGAAAGTTACTATTTGGGGAGCACAAAGACTTTGTGTATGGAGAGTGTGAGTACGAATTAAACTGGCGGTTTGTCTCGGTTCGCGCCAGCTGGTGGAGAGAACACACACCTGGGCTGCGTTAGCTAATCAGCCCAGGTGCTTAAAGGTGTGCTGCTCTCCACAGCTCGGGGGCAAGGCCGGGAGCTCACACCGAGAGCGAGTTTCTTTATTTGAGTTGCGTTTAATTTCAGTTTTGTTTCTTTTAACAAGATGGGGGAAAAAGTGAACCCTTGCTGAAAAGTGGGAGGAGCTGGTCAGGTGAAAATCTGGCCAGCTACGAGCGGGGAACTGAAAAGTTGCTGCTCGGTTTTGCTTTCTTTTCTCTTTGTTATTTTAGTTTGTTGTTTTGGTTAATTGTTTTGGCCTTGAACCCGTGAGGGGGAAGGGTGAAGATGGCGTTTATTTTGTTTTGTGTTTGTGTGGGTGCGCTCTCTATCTCCATGCGGCAACCAACGGTGTTCCCCGGCACTGCCACACCTCTCTCCCAGGGGTGTCACAAGATTAGTGCCAAGCTGCACATAAATTATGTCAAGAGAGGCAGTACGCACTATGTATATTTGGCCAAATAGAATGCGTTTGCTGTACATTTTTTTAAAGGAATTAATGGCAGGCAACAGTTGTTATGCTTTCAGTTACAGTTACATTATGCTTTCTGAGCAGGACCTGTGTTTGCAGGTGGGATAAGAAAGTAAATTACTCACTGACACTATAGAATGATAGAGTTAATTGTGTGGAATCAGTTCCTGGAATGTATAGTGGACCTGTGGACTCTGGGATCCTCCAGACCTCCAGGCTTGACACAGTGATAGATTCGCTTTGGATTATTGGAAAATAATGAGCAAAACTGAGATGAATAGACTGTTCTCATCATTATTCTTCCCCTTAATTTGTTCACATGGAACCGCCATGTTCAAATGCTCAAAATCTCATCAATGTGCTTCTGTTGACGCGTAATCGATAAAGCAGGGTTAGTTTCCTGCCCTGCACCAAGAGCACAGGCAGGCGTCAGCGGGGGCTGGGAGCGGGGATCCGTGAGAGCAGCGGGCTGGTGGGCATGTGGGTCCCTGGCCCTGACGTGGGGGATTCTCCGGGGGCGTGGTTCATGCAGGCACCTCCACGAAGGAGTCGCTGATTGATGAGACAAACAGGAGCGGGGCCTTTCCAAGTCAGCGTTCCTGGCATGCGGAGCTCCTCTCTGCGGTCTGAGACCAGAAGTGGAGCACTGAGGAAGACGCAAGAAGTGCGTGCACAGGCCTCTTTCTGTGAATTAGGCACCATCCCGCCCAGACATTCTTCTGTCTGAAGAGCTCAGGGATAAGACGGAGGGGAAAAGCAAATATCATTCGATAAAAGCAGCGTTACTCATCCATGGGTGGTATTGGGAATGCCTCTCTCCTTTATGCTCTCTAGCCCGCCCTCTAATAATTTCACAACAAACTCATTGGCTCATGCATTTTTGAGGTATCGCTGCTAAATTAGTTCACCGGTGTTCTCGGTTTTCCCCCCTAATTGAACAAAATTTAGTGTCTTTCTCTGGTATGGTCCCTGGAAGAGGTGTACACACCTGGTCAAGAGTCCCTAGAACAGGGAGCTCATTACAGCACAGGCATAGCCCCAACCCTGGGGATTGTCAAAAATGACATTTTGCCTTCCCAAGCCACTGTTAATTTGCAATAGAATGACCAACAGTGTGATGGCTTCCATGTACGTGCCCATTTCCAGGAAGAGGGGAAAACGAAAAAGCACTATATTGATGTGCGAGATGGAAATGGAGGTGGGTAAGATGGAGAGGTTCTGTTCTTGCACGGTCCGGAGTTTGCCTCCCTAAGTCCATTCGCAGATGCGTGGAGAGGAGCAGACAGAGGCGACGGGCCGGGCCATCTGGCGGCGTTCTCCTCCGTGCACACGGATGTACAGCGTGACGGGCCCATTCCCATCTGAACCCCGTCGTAGGCAGACAGTGTGGGACGAGAGTCTTCCGGAAGCTCCAGAGCATGTGTTAATGCACAGGCCCCCAGCTGCTATTTTGAGGATCAGACGATCTCTCTCTTTCTCCCCTGCCTGCTGTGGTCATTGTCAGAGTGAAGGATGGACATCCAGGAGATACGCTGAATATAGGAAACAGAATTTTGTGTGTGGTGAGGGGACGGGGGGATGGGGTTGGGGGTAACGTAGCTTTACAACAACCTATCATTTTTCCAAATAAAGGCTAGTCACTGTCATTTCCTGAAAAGAAATTTAATTTAATTTAAAGTTTCTTAGAAACTTTTAACATTTTTTAGTTTCTGCATGACCTTCCACGCTCAGAGGTGGCATAGCTCAGTTTGGAAAAGTGCTCCACCTGCCATCTTTCTCTAACCTGTAGGATATCTCAAATAGTCTTTAGCATATTCTAAAACAACAACTCATGCATATAATGAGAAAAGGAGCTCATAATGGTTACCACATTCTGGTGCCTCGCTTTGCTGCAGCCAGCTAAGTGTTGCAGTGATAAACCACATGCACACGTCAAGCGTAGCACTCACTTAAACTAATGCTGCGAGAGAAGGCTAATTCCAGGGCTGTCATCCCTTTTCGTCTGTGTTTGGCCTTTTCCGCTGCCAGGATGCTCCCGTACCTGTCAGCACCTCTCTGGGGAAAGTGATGCTTTGCTCCGATAACCCACCCCCCCCCCATGACACCCCCAACCTCCTCAGCAGGCCTGTGTGGGGATTACATCATCCTCCCCGCCACCTACTGCGCAGACATGGCCGAACTGTAGCTGTACTTCAATCATTTGTCAGGCCTGAAGCCTTTTCGTTCCTTTTGGGGGTTTCTGGGTTTTTATTAAAGTCCCTGGAAGCCTGCAGTGAGTCGGGGCTTGTAGCAAGCAAGGCCCTTGTTCACTTGCGTAACATTATTATTGATTAAATTTGCAGTTCTTGTTTTTGCAGACGCTGCTGTGCTGTGTGGGACTTTACCACCGGGAGCGAGCAGTTAGCATTCGCAGTGCGTGAAGTCCCAGGGGCTGCTAGCTGTGCACATGTTGAGTTTCCTACATGGCTGTAAGATATTATCAGGTTTTGGAAAATGGGCATGCTGCGGTGGCAGCTGTGCAGGCCGTAGCAAGCGTGGCACGTGCCTTTGTGTGTTTACTCTGCTCGGGATCTGCGCTCGTGTTTTAGAGAGGAAAAATTGGAACAGGAAGTGACTTATTCGCCGTGTGATTAAGTCACTTCCTGATTGCGTTGCTGCCGATCAGCTGGTCGCACTGCGGCACACGCCATTGTGGGGTTCAAGTGGTTCTCTTCTGATGAAAGTCACTTCGGAACGTTCTCGGGTGTGTGCAGGGGGAAAAAAACCTCTGGCTTGTGTGCTGTGTGCTCATCCGTTCAATCAAACCGAGGCCCAGAGCCTCGCTTGTGTCAAGTTCCATTAACACGGAACGCGGAGGAATCTGTCTCTCTGGTCTTCAGGCCTGACGCACAACCAGGCACAGAGAGCTTTATGACTAGTTATGTCCAAAAAACTTGAGTCATTCCATTCTGGATCAAACAGATTTTCCTTTCTTGGTTTAAATCCTCGTCCCACATCCGCAAAGCAGCTCATGGTATAGTACTCAAGCTTTGGTTGATCCAAATCACCACAGCCCTGGCCATGAGGAGAGGCTGCTTTATTATTTGGGTGGAGCTATCTGGAAGGGCTTCAGTGGTTTTGAATGGCCCACATTGTGGAGCCCCCTTTAACCCACCAGAGGCAAACTGCACCAGCTGCCTGTAGTTGAGAGCGGTAACGAAACACTCAAGCACCTGCCTCCCCAGGCAAAACGGAGGGATTCGCTCTGACAGAGCCAACGAAACGGCAGCGCCTCAGACTCTGCTGGCAGTACGGTCGGCCAGCGCGATCCCGCGCGAGGCTTTGCAAATGGTGGAGCGCTAACGTCGCGTCCTCCGCGGACCGCACAGCATAAACAGGTGCGACCGTAACTTCGTCCAGACGTTCTCTCCATGACTCACACCACAATAATGAGCACATTAACAAAAAACAACACAAAAGGTGAGTAATGATACCTTTCTGTCAGCTGACGTAATGCGGTTGGCGTCGGTGTCCCATCAGGACAGTCATCGCTCTTTTCATTGGACCAATGGCAGCTTTTTTTTTTTCTTTTTTTTTTTTTCAAGGGACTGGCCGTACATAACTATGACCGTTTGTGCCCACGGCTCACCCACGCTGGGAAATCTGCCCAGACGCTTGCTGTAACGTGACGCCGTGACTCGAGCCGAGCCGTACATGTGCGTTATTGGTTATTGTGCCGAGGGGTCGTTTGAGTAACGGCGTGTTTCATTTTTTACTCGGCGAAGGTCCGCTCGGTCCTTTATTAAGTGGCTGTTTGGAAAGAACAAGCTGAGAAGAATGTGGCCTCTCTCTCAGCCCATCTGCAGAGTGCTAGCGGTTTCTCCGTGTTGTGGAAAGTATTAAGGGGATTGGATCAGATTTTTTTTCCCCCTCTTTCCAGCCCATAATTTTCATGCTGCCTTAATCTGTCTCGGGCATCTTGCGTCATATTCCTGATTTCATTAATCACCAAAAAAAGAGAAAAACCCCCAAGAAATCCTACGGCCTTGCGCAGAATTTGTATATTGGGTGTCTTTGGGTTGGGATTTTGGTTTAACTAGGATCTGTCATAGATGCAAAACTGCAGTCCTCATAAGAAGGGCACAGTTTTCCTTTTGGTACTGCTGGGGCTGGCTGTTAAAACTGAACGCTTGTGCTCTGAACCTTGTTTAAGGAAGCCTTTGTGGAAGCGGCATTGTCTGGATGAGCCGCATCTGATAGACTGGTCAGAGGCAACGAGCCGTGAAGTGGCCCAAACAAACAGCTGCATGTTCGCCTCCAGGCAGACAAGCATTCCCCCTACTGCAAATTAGCCCGTAAAACGAATTTAAAATGACTCAAAATCACAGCATGGCAATTTTATGTTTGGAGCTAGCCATGAAGGACCTGGCAGTAAATCCATCTGCAATTAATTATGTGGCAAAAAAAAAAGCAGATACCGCCAACCGCACTCTTAACTCTCACAACGACCTCTTGAGATGAGAGCGGTAGTTCAGTCAGTCCATTTTAAACACGCCAGGCAGAAATCGAGAGGCATGAATCAGGGCCTTGTTGTGAATGGAAAAACCACAGGTACATGACATAACTGGTCGTAGGAATGATTGGAAACACTTTTTTGCCTTCCCGAGAATACAGGAAAGACCTGACTGTGGCCCAATCTCTAAATGTATGCACCTGTTAATGCGCTCGGAGATCAATGTGAAAAACACATTTGAATGCCTAAACCCAGCGAAACTGTATGGGCTGACATGGCTGCAGCACATCAATCAGGCCTTTATGTTTGTGCCTGTTACATGAAAACAGACTTTTTAGTTCTGATTCTGAGAATGTAGCTGTTGTAGAAATTCCACCTACTCTGAAAATATCCCATTATCAGTTTTGATTTTTTTTTTTTAATGTAAATTTAAAAAACATTCTGGTCCCACATCCTTTGGCAGTAGGCGATATGCTAATGTGAACATTGGTGCTGTATTCTTTGACAAGCAGTGAATGTGGGGACATATTTTAAAAATGATTCATCAGGAGTATTGTTGGTGTGGTTTAAAAGAAGACATTTGGTGGGAAAAAGTAAATTTTTCTTTTTAGTTTTAAGATTGTTACAAACTCATACGCACACACGTACTGTACACGCACACATATACAAACACTCACATACGCACACGTGCGCACACACACAGCTTCCTTTTGCTCTCATGAGGGCGCAAAAGGACTGTGGTAGGCACGGCTATGAGGAGGTCATATATGTGTAACACGTCTTTAAAAATACATTTTTTATTATAATTTGCAGCTGGTCTGCGGAGGAGCTTCCGTCTCAGCAGGAGGGACAGGAAGACTAACAAGTCGATGTACGAGTGCAAGAAGAGTGATCAGTACGATATGGCCGACGTCCCCACCTACGAGGAGGTCACCCCCTACCGCAGGCAGCCTGGGGCCCGGCACAGGCTGGTGGTTCTGGTCGGTGAGTGTGAGATGGTTTGTGACCCGCTTACTGGGGATGTTGTGCTTGGCACAAGCCATGCCGTTACTCTGGCTCATGCATACAGACACACACACACACACACACGCGCGCACACACACACTCATACTCACTCACACACACTATATGACCTGAAGTATCTGGACACCCCTTGGTCTGGGGCTGTTGTTCTTGGTTTGGGCTAGGACATTTACAGTTCCAGTGAAGGCAATCCTGAGCTTTCCAACAGTTTTGGGAAGGCCCTTTCCTGTTTCAGCATGACAGTGCCCCTGGGCACACGGGGAGGTCCATATAGAAATGGTTTGATCGAGAACGGTGTGGAAGAACTTGACTGGCCTGCACAGACCCCTGACCTCAACCCCATCAAACATCTTTGGGATCAATTGGAAAGCCAACGGCCAACCTCACTAATGCTCTTCTGGCTGAATGGAAGCAAATCCCTGCAGCAATGCTCCAACATCTAGTATGAAGCCTCCCCAGAGGAGTGGGTGTATGTGATATACACACACTCACACATACATGCACACACAAACATGCACATGCACGCACGCATGCACGCACACACATCTGTATACATACTGTATACACGTGCACACACACACACACACACCCCCACATACACATGCACACACATACGCACACACTACACACACACACACACACACACACACCTCCCACAGGGACGGGTGCCTGATGTCATGCCAAAGCATATCTGTCACTTCAGCCGAGCTTCTAAGATTGAAATTTGAGAGTACAATATAACGGCCCAGTTGAGGCAGCCCTCCAAGGATATTATATAAAGGTGAACAATGTACAGTCCATGGTGAGCAATGTGGCTCCTCACTGGAACTTGGGTCCAGACCAGGGCTGACCAGGCGCTCCCTTACTGTGGACACAAGGCAGCACACATGCATGGACTTTGTCACATTCAGTCAGTTCATCTGGACTGTTTAAATGGCCCTCATTTTCCTGCCAACACATCAGGCCAGAGGAAAGGATGCCTCTTCCTAAACTCTTTTTTTTTTTTGATCACTCTTATGTAAATATTTTCAGTGAAGTTCTGTAATTTGGAGAACACCTATGGATAATTTCACGGCCAGCGAAGCGGAGGCGAGAGGAGACCTGCGTTGTGTTTTGGCTCCTTCCTTTTCTGCCCTGGAGTCCTGGCTGTTTTTTTTTTCCTTTTCCTTTATTTTAAAGCATTTGAAATCTCAATCCCAGAGAACCAGGAAAGTAGGCATGTCTTTCAAAACATGGCGGGAGGCGTCTGTGCTTGACTTGGCCCGCCGCCTGTCCGCGTCCACTGCGGCACATTCTTGTCATTGTTTTCCTTCACGTTTAAATCACCTCAAGGTGTTCCTTAGATTAGCGGTGCGGAGGTTTTAGGGGGAATAGCACTAATGTACGATGGAAATCTCTCTGCACTAACTTAGATGGCCATGCTGAAATTGACTGGTTTTCAACTGAAAATCTTTTCAAGATTTTAATCTGTGATTTAACAAAATGACAAAAAGGCTTTCCATTCACATAACAGAAAATGTATCTGCAACCAGATTGAAAATACACTGTAGTGTTAGCTGATCTACATTTTGATTGCAGTGCGCTGGTCTGATCGGATATAATTACGCAGCTGGTTAAAAAGTGCGCATTAGGCTAAAAGACATCTTACTGGCCCAGATGTGACTGTATCAGATCTGCTTAGCATTTAGCCTGAAAGTTCTCAAGTCCAAATATTACGAGCTGTTTCTCTAATGAGGGCCGTAATGAGGGTTGACTTTTACTGGCAGTTGTTTAACTCTGATCTGTACGTGCAGTCAGGGAAATGGATCAGAGAACATGAAATAAAATAAATTATTGCGAATCTATTGCAAAGATTAAAAAAGGGCCTTTATTAGGTTCTTTTTGATTTTCAAGGTCTGCTACTGTGTTGCATTGCTAAGGTTTAGCAAAACAACAAGACGCAAAGAACAGCCTGTTTCTCCTCAGACAGCAATCCCACCGGAGTGTTCTGTTCTGTTCTCCATAATGAATATGATGGTCTGCTTATTTGGCAGACAGTAGCCTAGCTTGGAATTTCAAATGAATGGGTGTCTGTGACATTTTAAGAAAACCCGCTGCAGTGTATGAGAAAGGAGTTACAGTGGCTGACGAGCAAATGATGTAAAAAGTGAAAATTATTTAGTGAAATTTGCGGAAGGGGACGTGTGTCTTTTTTCGTCGGATGGGTGTAGCCGCTCGTAGCGAGCTTTGATGCGGGGCGGCCTCCGCTGCCAACATCCTCGAGCTTCAAAGCGCGCGGCTTTGTCACCCCTAGCAGGGCTGGAGCAGGGCCGCTGCACGCCGTCTCACAGCTGAGATAGGGGCCGTAAAATGCATGCGTCGCCGCGCTCCGCCAACCTAAACACCTACAGCAACACTAAGAGCCACGGTCGGTGACGCATGCTATTTTTGTTAACAGAAGCCAGTTCCTCAGCTTTTTCGAAGTAAATTTTTAAAAATTAGGTCCCGTTTCCTTGTCCGAATAAATCACACATGGGCCTCGAACCCTTTTCTCAGAAACTGCTGAAGATTGATAGAGGTCTTTGCTTACCGTGTGCCGCTTACGCTGTAGCCAACCACGCTTCCTAGAGACTGCCGAAGGCTTTTGTTTCATTTTTGGGCCAAAATGGGATAAGTCTGCCAAGACTTTGGTTTTTCTCTTATCTTTCTTTTATCGCTTAATGCATGTGTGACTTCGGACATGCGTGACCAATAACAATGCATAAACGGGAAGGTAGGAATGTTTATTGTGGTCCGTGAAAGTGTCGGTATGTGGCAGAGAAGATAAACCTCCATTAAAGTCAGTTGAGTACCATTACATTTGCTGTTGCTTTTCTGACCCATATTGATCAGTGTTCTTTCAACAGGAGGCTTGTTTTGACAGATAACAAAAGCAGTGATTCTAGGGGGTGAATATCCTCACCAGAATGAAAGGGCGTAGTGTTTAAAGGGCTCAACATTAAGGATTTTGTCAGTGTTCTGCTTGCCCCAGGTACATTTCCACTGGCTCAGCTGGCAAAATAATTCTAACTATGTTTTTTTAGGACACAGACTATTTGCATTAAAGTGTCAGAACACCAATCTATAGTGCTGGTTAAAAAACATATTGAATATGAACATTTTACAAGTTCTACTGGCAAATTATTGACAAGCTTCATCTTTCTGATCGGTTTCGACCAATCGCAGATGTGAGTATCCTTATTGTGCCCTGGTTTGTTCGATGAGCCTCTCTTGCCCCCCCCCCCTTATGCCAGTTGCAGAACATAGTGTTTTTTGTATTTTGTCCGGAAAAACTCCATGAATAGGAACGCCCAATGAGACGAGCACATTTAATGGATGATTAGAATGGCAACTATTCCAGGAATCTCTGTTAGTGTCAATGGCCCGTTTGAGCCTCTGCGCTAAGGGCGAACACGCACCGCACCTGAGAGAGACCGAGCGGTCACACTCCGCGATCTGTTCTGCATCCCTGCTATTTAGAGGCACAGACACCCCCAGCTCTCCTTAAATTAATATCATATGGATTCTGGTTCTTACTGAAGCGACGCAGCTTCTCGGGAGAGCAGAGGTTAGGCGCAAGAGCTCCGAGGGCTTGTGTTTTGGAAAAGTGCGAGCCTTTGGAACCGCAGACAAATCAATATTGCGCCCCCCCCCCTCCCCCCCGCCCTTTTCCTCGGGCCGTGGCGGTGGAAAACCCATCTGAGTAATGGGCCTGAATCCTCGTTGATTTTTCAGACTGTTCAGGGAAACGCTACAAAGTCGTCTCTTGGCAGGATTTGCGAGTGTCATTTTTTATTATTTTTTCTTTATTTTCTTTTCCTCTGCGCGACTTACAGTAGTGAGTGCTAAAAGACGCTAGGCCGTGGGCTTCACGCACTCCCCCCAGTAGCCGGCGGCGAGGGGCCCGCTGCGCCGCGCGGCATCTGTAAACACCATCACACCCCGCGCTTCGGAGCCCGGGCCAGAGAAAAATCCATCAGCGTCCGTCCGTCCTCCAGCCGGCCCCTGTGGAAAGCTTCGCATTCCTCCGGGTTTCTGGGCCCCCGTCGTCGGCTGCGGTTTCCCTTCTCGTCATCGGGGATGTGTTTGCGTTAATCGCGAGCCTCGGTGCGGGTTGTGTTTTTCCTTTTTTAAAAGTGAAACGAAAAGATAATTCTTCTCTGTCTGTGTCCGTCCCGCAGGGCCGACGGGGGTGGGTTTGAACGAGCTCAAGAGGAAGCTGCTGATCTCGGACCCGCAGCATTTCAGCGTTACCATCCCACGTGAGTCCTCCACCTCGCTGTCACCTGGGGAGGTCCGTTCTGAACCCCCAGCCCACCTGGTGCACTAGATGTGAACATGTGGAAACCTGCTCAAAACCCCCCTAATCTTCTCATTACTGCAAAATTACCAAGATATTCTGTGAGTTACATTGAGGAGCACTTGCTTTTACATCAGTGTAGTATGGGGACATGGTACTATGGGTCATGCAATGCAATGTAATGATATTTTTGGACCAACATGGTGACTTAGTGTTTAGAGAATCCAAAACTGGAACCACAGTTGATGAGCCCACGGTCTCAGTTTCTCACATCCTGCATCTTGGATGTTTTTGGGGCAGGAATAACAAAACCATGTGAGATTCATTACAGTGAATATGGAGTAAAAACATATATAATAAATGCATGTGGCAGTAGAACACAGTTTACAGACAGTTCAGTTCAAGCCACTGTGTCCAAATACAAACTATCATACTGAAACGCATGTTCAATGCCAGGGTGGCTGCAAAGGAAGCTCCTAATGGGATTGCAGGGATCTACATGCCACTCTGTATGTCCTTTAGCTGAGATTTGTGCAGTTGATGGAGGGTGTACTGTAGATGTGCATGGGTGGTTGGTACTGAGTAATTTACAGGCCTATTCTCAGTCTGGGAGGCAGTGGTGCTCGAGCAGTGGAGTGTTTCCTCTTGCGTAGCTGTCCGACAGCCCCAGAGAGCGGGGGAGCCAAGCTTCTCCTGCGTCCTGAAGACATGCCATTCCAGTGCCTCATACTCTGGCTCTGCCTCCTGCTCCTTTTTCTCTATAAGGACCACATGACGGCTCGCCATATTCCTGAGCGCTGTCCAACCGCGGTGCTCAACGGAGACCGCGGCCGCTGCCATTAGGAGCTTTTTGGGGATCGGGGGTTGAGGGGCAAAGTCTTCACTTGGCGAGGTCTAATGCCGTCATGTTTAAAAATTTAGTGTTTTTTATGTGTTTTTAGCAAAGTAACGAGGTAAATTGTATATTTGGGGATGGTAAGGGGGGGGAAAATTGTAACACTTTAAATTAATTGCAGTGTTTGTTCCACACAAGTGCATAATAGATGTGGGTTATTCACAGTCTTCACTGCATTTATTCACACTTGAAATGTCACTAGTATTAAAACCCCATTGTAACTTTTTCCTCCACATCTGTTAATTGTTTGCAAATGTAACCTACATTTGTCTTTCTCTTATACAGCACAGCTTGCATATAAGCTTTGTCCGAGACAGGGTGTTAAACTTTGGGATTTATTCGAAAGAAAAGCAACTCAGAAAGTATTTATTTGTTAAAATTGTTGCCAGACTATATTAATCAGGCATATTTAACACTTACTGTTTGCTGGGATCAAAACAAAAGTGTTACCGTACTTTACCCCTTAATCAAAAAACCAAAAACACCATTGGAGGACTGGTTCATGTTTCGCATTATGATTTTTTTTTTTGCCCCATGAAAATATAAAACAGCCTCCAGCCAGTAACACTAGGTACGCAATTAGTGATTAGAGCAGAGCGTTGACGATTTTTGATTGCGTTCCAGCCTTACGGTTATTTTCCATGATTGAATGCGTCACTCAAAAACGAATAAATTGAAATTCCTTTGTTCGGCTGTGAGTATTTCCTACGCCGCGGAGCAGATGCTAAAAAGCATCTGTGCCACTCCTTTCAGCGCTAGGTTGGAATCTGCCTTTGTGGCCCTGCCATCAGAAGCATAAATATATACAGCCTCCATGGCTCATGACAACCTGTCAGCGATAGAGCTGCTTTTCAAAAGGGCCCATGCATTTAATTCATTGATGAGCGAGTTATTCTTTGCAGAAGTATCCCTGGAAAGATTTTACGGAAGGGAGGGGGACACTTGCGCTCCCAGACTCAAATACATATGGAAAAATGTGGCCCCGTTTGCCCGCGAGCTTCCACAGCCCTTTTTGCGTGGTGCGTGACCCCCATGTGGTAAAAGGACGCATCTTCGACAGAGCGCAGTCCTGGCACGGGCAGCCCGCGGACGGTGATAAACGTTTACGGTTTGTTTTGGGTCTGGTGGGGAGTGTGCAGACCATTAGCCCGGGGGCAGGACTGCGTGCACCTCTGACTTCTACGATTCCTGTTAAAAATACTAGTAGCATTTGGATGCCCCCCCGTATGTCCACCAGAGCCACACTCAATGAATTAAATTATTAGTGTTTTTAATAGCAGAAATTTACAAGCAAGTAAATATTGGTGTTAATGTTAATGAAGGCGTAAAAATAATGTTGCCTTCTCATAATTTGCTTGTTGCGGCCATAAGGTACTTCGACTGTTCATACACTATGGCTCAATTCTACAGACAATGTGTTGTCTGGTTTTAGCATTCCTGTCTGCTGTTTCAGGCTCTCTAGATGTTTTATGGATCCAGACAACATGACTTAAAAAAATAAAAAATTTCCTGGTCCATTTATTGATATGGATGCAATGTCTCTATGTAATTGTTATGAATATTGTCCATGTTTTGTGACTTTAAAAAAAATTATATACTAAAACTAAAGTGCATAATGTCAGGGTATTGATCGGTGTTATATATTAGTAGGTACCAGTGTTAAAGTCGTTTCAGATATACATTCACTAAAGAGCTTTACAAGGTGTGTCTGAACCTTACTTTAACAACTATTTACTGTCTGCTTGCATATTGGAGGCAAATGGAGTGGAAGGGTTCCATTTTTCTAGACATAATATAAATAGTTTTCACTTTGAAGTTAAATCAGTAGTAGTTTGTTTGTGTCTGGAATGATGGTGATGTTTACATGCAGAGGGCTTTAGTTGGGTTGTGTGGACAGGTTGACTGACCCTGCTGTGACCGTGACCTTGCCATGACCCTGACCCCTGTCTGCATCCCACAGACACCACCAGGGCTAAGAGGAATCAGGAGAGCGATGCTGTGGAGTACTACTTCATCTCCAAGCACCTGTTTGAGACTGACATCCACAATAACAAGTAGGTAGAGCGGCTTCCTCTTCCTCTTCCTCCAACTCCAGTGTGGGCTTTCTCAGCCTTCTCTCATCCAACCGCACGGCCCCTTTTGGGATCACTATACTTCTTCTTTTCCAACCTGTGCCATCTCTCCTCTTTTTCTTCTGCGCAAACCTCCATGTGCAGTTTATCAGCATTCAGCGCGGGCACGTGTGCGAGAGGGAGAGGAAAAAGTGTGAGTCAGTGTGTACAGAGCATGCTAACACCACCCAGCATCATCTTAACTGCCAATTAAAAGACTTGACGTGGTCAGGCCCTTGTCTGGCCTCAGTGCGCGGGTCACAGAGAGCTTTTTTCCATCGGTTGTGGCTGTGACAGGTCCGTGACCCGCTCTGAGAACCCAGCCAGTCAACAAGTGCATGGAATCGACATCACAAATGATGGATGCTTTTTCCTCCCCGTTTTGGCCGCAAAGAGGAAGCCGTTTCCCCGTGTGCGTATAGAGTGTCGGGGTGTATTTTTAGGCGGTGCATGGCACGGCGCAGGCATGCGATGTTTTTGGTAAGCGAGAGGTAAATGAGAGAATTGCTGCTCTGTGGCTGGGCTCTGGGGACAGGGACACAGGGGTAATTATAAGGCGCAAAACCAGAGGCGGCTTGTTTTTGTTTTGCTTCGTTGCATGCTAGCAGAACAATGCGCCGCCGTGCCCTCAGCCAGAAGGGGAGAATCTCCTCTGAAGCGCCGAGATGCTGACCCCTGTGACCCGTACGCTCCTTTCCCAAGGAAAGCCCTGAACCTGCTAAAAATGAACACTGGCCACGGTTCTCCCATTTAGCCATAAACCACTCAGCAGGCTGGATGCCTTGCTCAGACCAGCACAGGCTGAACTATAGCATTACTATAATGGACAAAGTTTTGTATCAAAACAGTATGGTCACATTTGAATGAATCACATCTCATTTAATACACATTGATGACAGTTCACAGTTTCTACATAGGGATATGCAGTTTTGGAATTCTTTCCACGTTCTGTCTTAAAAATGATTTCTCTAGCTTTGTTCTAAAAATACTAGTAGGAACTTTATTAAATTCATCGATATGATTGAGCAGGATTATGTGATGGAAAAATGTTTGTTTTCTTTAAGTTTGCTCAGGAAATCTAGATTAAGAAAGACTTGGCATTTGCATTTAAAAATAACGTTTTTTGTTTAAACAAACAGGTGTTACTGATTTAAAATGTAACAGAAGATTATATAAAATATTACTGTGCCAAAATGTCTGGAATTGTGTTCTGAAGAAAGCTACAACTTACTCAGTGGTTGAAAGAGTTCCTTTCTGTAGGTTTAAAGAGTGGAAGACTTGTGTACTCGTCGTAGGGTTTTCATGTAATTATTATAATAGTTCAGTGTACAGGAATTAATTATATACACTGTTAAGAGTCAGAGTTACTCCCGACAAGAAGTGAGTGTGTGTTTTTTATGGTGGTAGGCTACACCCTTTTCTTCCTGCATTTTAATTGATATGTTGGATATAAAATGTTTTAACTGGCCTGCCTGACATAGTTTGCGATGAAAGGTTTTTTCATAGAGGCAGTATGCTCATGCTATATTTTCTGCATTGATATAGTGGGGTTCATTGTCTTAAAATGACAAAACCAGTCATGTAATGACAGAGATAAATGTAATATATGTAAATGTAGCAAATGGTGTGTACATTAAAAATGAAAACTGTTACACATGCTTTTATGGAATAGGGCCTTGAAAAAGCACAATGAAATCTGCAATGTTAGAAAATTAACTTTGTGGTCTCTTCCACAGGTTCATCGAGCACGGCGAGTATAAGGGAAACTACTATGGGACGAGCCTAGACTCCGTGCGCTCTGTCCTTTCGAAGAATAAGGTGTGCCTGCTGGACGTGCAGCCCCATGTGAGTGACTGACAGCGCCCACCGGGCACCCCCTTCGTGTGTCAGAGGGCAGCCCGTGAAAGAGCCATTGTTCAGTGGTGCTGTTTTTTGCCTGCTTGGCACCACTGTTTTGCCCCTATCTCATAACGTGATCTTGCGATTTTTAGTGCCCCCCATAGCCGTCCTCCACTCAGGTAACCCGGTCACCACTCAAGGCTTTGAGAAACTAATTTTTGGAATGGTTACAGCTCACTTTAATTTCAATTGAAGATGATAAAGAAGATTTCTGAAAGTATTGAATGAGCTCTTTAGCTTAGCCAGTGCAGGTCTGAATGTGGACTGTGCCATCAGTGGATTATGACCAGGAGACCCAGGTGATGGAGCACGTATGACTGTGCCCTCCTAGTGTGGGGTGGACTTCAGTCAGCTGGCAATGCTGTGGTTACTGCTGCCTCCTAGCAACTCCCCCGCAGCAGGGTATCAGTTTCCATGAGTGACGGATGCCATTCTCCTCTGATCAGCATTAGCTCTGCTGTAGTATACTGTGAGTCTTTCAGTGAGGAAAAGAGTTTATCAGTGGAAGGCCCATGTTTTAGCTGCAGCACTCCCTGTGTACTTATCAGCAGTATGGCAAGTACATACAACTAGAAGATACACATAACCCATAAAGAAGTGTTTTCTATATTCATTTTTTTTTAGCTCACGGTCAGAGGAAAGACATCGTTTTGGCCCTGAAACCTAATTTTCGCTTTCCACAGATTGGACCCGAGCAGCTAAATTGATGTAACAGGGTTGTGATGTCAGTGATGGGCAGTGTTGTGCGGATCATTCAACATTGCTTCTTCAGGAATATAACTGTAATGATGTATGTGTGGTTTTAGGGCAGATCACTTTTCCCAAATTGCTGTGCCCAGATCATCCCGTGTGCGGTTTGGGTGAAGCGTGTTTTTCACACGGTCGTCCCGTGTAGTCTCCTTGTCGTCTCGGGCCTGGTCGTGTTGTTTAGCTCCTGTTGAGTGAAGGCCTCATAAAAGTGCCGATTCTGGCGGAAAAGCTCACCGCCATGTTCTCCCTTGCGTCCGGCGCGGTAGGAGATGGCGGTAATCGCTGCCGATGCCGCAAGCTTCCCAAATGTGCTCCGTCGTTCACGGCTTCGCCGCGAGGGAAAGAGGCCACGTGTCTCGTCGGCACCATCATGTGAGACAGAGGAGCTGGATTAACTCAGGAGCATCTGTTTTACAGTTCAGTCCCTCATAGTGTTTTCCTACAGCGACACAATACTATACCTGTAGCTCAGGGTTAACAGTTGATTGATGCCTTTACTTGTTGGTGACAACGCAATTTGACGTTATTAAAGAGTGCGAAAAAAGAAAGTGATGTGTTTTTGCAAGTTTATTGAAAAGTCTATTTTCAACCCCTGATCCAATTTTTTTGTTAAAATAAAATGCAGTGGTACCAAACATACAATATACAGGTCTTCATAAGCACAATTTTTACAATGAATAGTAAATACAGAACAGGGCCATATAGTATGTTTCACGGTACATAGGGAAACGGTTGCAGTAGATGCAGTTTTGACAGATGCAATGTGTCAACAAACCTTAGTTAAAATGCTTGTATTTTTGTTTCTACCTCAGCCAGCATTTCACTTTACTCACTAAACACATGAAAATGGGCATTTTCTTCATTTTTAACCTAACACTGGATGACCTTGCAGGTGTTGTATTTGCATTTCCCCTATTGGTAACACTACTACCATATTGCAGTTTGTTAGGAAATTTGCTAAAGATTAGGGTAGCCAAGTCGGACAGACATTTCAAACCAACTTTCAAAAAGGAAAATTCAGTACAACTCTTTTTTGTTTGTTCTTTGCATGTTGCAGACCGTAAAGCATTTGCGGACGGCAGAGTTTAAACCATATGTGGTTTTTGTGAAGCCTCCACCGATAGAGCGTCTGCGGGTGTCCAGGAGGAATGCCAAAATCATCTCGAGCAAGGATGACAAGGGATCGGCGAAACCGTTCACGGTAAGGCACGAAGGGGTACAGGTGGGCTTTTGGGGGTTTTGTTGTCAGCATTGTTTAAAAGCAGCACGTGCAACGACACTGTGGTTGTCAGCTTTTTTGTTGTTTTTTTTTTTGTGGACCAATTTTGGCAGACGTTGATGGACCACACGCTAACACCATATTACACAAGTGCACACGAGAGAAAAAACGGCAGCCCGCCATGAACAGACTCCGGCTGACTCGTTAATTAATTACATAGAATATTTCTGATTTTATTCATTTTTTCCGTTATTGAAAAATTCATGCTGTCATGTTTTTTCATTATGGCACAATTACACCTTCATCAGAACGTGATTCTGAATGCACGTGAGAATCTTAAACACGAGAATACGGTAACATGGGTTTCAGTTACACATACATCTTATTTCAGTGTAATCAAATTTCTGTCTATCAGGAAGTGCACCAATCCTTCTTTTGTTTTGATGCTTTTGGGTAGTTTAGCTTTTTGCTTTCCGTCACAAATAGATGTAGGCCCGTCTCATATCTTTCCTTCTTATATTGTCTCTTAAAATGTTCATCAGCCACTTTAAGACGATTGAATACACAAGTTGTCTTCTCTTTCTGGAACGCAAAAATTTATGAAAGCCTCCCAGTCATTCGTCAGCACTGCCGTGTGACTTCTGCAAGCTTACTATCAGCTTATAATTTTTAATGTGTTTTAATTTCTATAGTAACCTCTACCAGACACACACCGCACAACTTTATCTCTAACACAGACCCACAGACAGAATTCCTCAGCCATGATCACAGAAGAGATGATGCAATCTCGCACACCTTGCGTACTCAGTTCAGACCCACATGAAACCAATTACCGTGACTGGGGGCCCCGTGTCGGGCACTGATGGCTTTCCCAGTCTGTGGGGTCGACAGCTCGCGTGTCTCCCACCCCCCCCCCCCCGGCCGGCGCAGGTCTGTGCGGGGCCACAGCGAGGGCCGGCCCCGCCGTCACGGCGGAGACTTTCCACACGCGAACCGCCAAGGTCGCCGTTAAACAGCCCCACGGGGCGCGGCGCAGGTGCGCCCCGCCAGCGGCCGGGGTCCTCGCCCTTCGTCCCGCGCTGTCGCGGTCGCTCCGCTCTGCGTTTCGTCTGCTCCTGTGCTTCTTCTGTTACCCCAGGCTCATTCACGGGCTTTCATGTTGAAAAGATTATTTTGCACGCATGCACAGTTCACCAAGAGTGTGGTCTTCATGCGTGCTGATGGCCATATGGCTGGAGATATTAAATGGTTCCTGGGTGGGGGTTGCCGCTCGTTTAAAGAGCTTTAGCTGACAGTAAATGCTTGAACCTAATGAACCAAAGTTCATCATTAGCCGGTCGCCATGCCGCTGAATATAATCACCTCAGACTCACCCAGTCAGTTCACATACTAAACAGAGTTTCGAGTAAAGCTCACTTCTGTCTCTTTCTAATCAGTAAGACAGTGTATTTATGTGGTAAGTGTCTTCAGAGGACTGTACTAGATGCAAATTTCAGTTATTGCTCCTATGAATAATTTGCTTTGTAGATATTTATACCTTTTTTCTCCCCAATTTGCTATTGTAAATTGTGTCTTTCGAGTTACCACCCGGCATACTCTCGTCAACCCGCCTCTTGAGGACTCCCGATTATGACATGGCTGCTACTGTATAGCCCCCCGCATGCTGGCAGCAAGCCCCTTTTATGGACTGAGATCCTAATTTTATTAACAGCTTAATTATGTAGTTCAGTGGAAGCCCCTTTTTTCAGTTACCATCATACTGTAAAGTCATGCTGAAATGGCGCATTTTTAACTCCCTCAACTTCACCGCATCAGGCATCTGCACTCTGCAATGTTCATTGAATCACATATAAAACGGTACAATATACTGTGTAAACAAGTAAACAATAGTAATTTCTTCCATTTTTCCTGACCCCCCCAAAATATAAATTTTCAATAACTCATGGTAAATGTTAAGATGACGTGCCCATTTTGTGAGATCCTCATCTTAGTGTAGTATTAAAATCACTGACAGCATTTTAAAGCAATCATATCTCGGTTATTAGAAGTCTGAGAGAAAAAGCATGTATAGTGAAAAAGCACAGATGTATCTCATCCTCGACCTGCTGTCCCCCCCAACACCCCCATAAAAAAGTAGAATACAGGAGTCTGATCTGTTTTAACAATAAATAGGTCCCTATGTCTGTTCAGTCTATGCAGGCAATCATGGGCAGGAACAGTCCTTTCATTATTAAAACAGACCAGACGTTCGGTTCTATTGTTTTAGCCTCAGCGTAGCTTATGATGCTGATGTCATTTTAAAGCTACCAAAATACATTCGTTTCAGTCTTGAACTCAATATAGTTGTGGGTAATCACTGCCGCAGGCCTAGTCACATCTGTCTGTGGCAGCTGTATCATAGCCACATTATGTTTGGATAAATACTGTATGGTGAAATTCTGATGCCAGACAAGAAAGAATAATTTAAGTTGGCTACGAAGGCCACCATTTTGGTGGTTATTGTCTTTGTAGACTATACCCCTGAAAAGCAACAACTTCTTCAACAGTATAAAGGAAGAAAATTAAACCTGTTTAAAAATTAAACCCAATCCCCATCCAAATCTGGTCTTTTTAAGAATTGGAGAAAGAGAAAGAAAGAGATACAGAGATGGAGGTAGAGAAGCAGGTGCACTTTTATTTGAATAGTAAAAACATTTTTTTACTTCATGGGCCCAACAGGATGTGTAAAAATAAAATCTTCTACTTATGACCAGGCATTGCTCTTGATAACTTCTCCTTTCATTGGCTCTGAAAGATGGAGAGACATTGTGAGTGAGAGAGATTGTCGTTAATATTTTTGTCAATACAGGCACAATGTTACTGCATTTTTAGGGATTCATGAATGTGGAAAATGTATGTAGTATATTTATCAGCATTCTAGTGAGGATATGCCCAAGGAACTTGTTTTCTGTGTTTGGCTTCCATTGGTTTCTGCTTATGATTTGATAGCATTTGAATTGAGTTGGAAATTGAGATTGAAAGACATGCACCCAGCTAATCACCACACAGCTAATCACCACAGAGCCGGTAGTCAGGCACTTATTTGGAACTTAATTGAGTCCTGCCAGCATTGGCCCGTAGTCTGGAGCTCTGGTAGTCGAAGGCCAGCCCTGACTTCTTGAGTAAAGCCACTTAGACCGCTGTCCATCGTGGGAAAGCGCAGTGGTCAGCTCAGATCGCTTCAAGTGGAACATTGAAACATTTTCCCCTCAAAGCTGAGAGAGAGGCATATGATGCTAAAAAAGGACCTTTTACTGAGTGGACAGTACAAGTGGTCAGCTGGCTTTAACCACGTGAAAGAGAGAGCAAGATCTTTGATGGTGCTCTACTCGTATTGCGTGATGTGATTTTAAAGTAATCCTGTTTCTTCTCACTCTCTGTGTTCAATTTCCTGTTGCTTAATCAACAGATATTAGGGGGAAAAAAACTTGAAATTTTGCAAAAGTAGCCTCTGGCTGTGGTTTCCAATCCCAGAGGACTGGGCAGGGTTCTGAACTTCAGTTTGTAAGGCTTGCCATGAGCATGTTCGGAGCCTTGCGTGTTTGTGCCTTTGGCGTGGATGGATCGTGTGACTGTCCAGCCTGAGGCCTGAAGCGAAATGGATGCGGTGTTCCTCTTGTTAAAAAAGGATAGCTAAGACTCACGTGAACACGGCCTTGTTTTCTGGGCGCCTGATGGAGAATGTGGCATTAAAACGCAACATAAACGGGTCATTATGGCGGCTGACGTGGCAACTGCACTGTGGTTGGACCATTATTGATGTTAAGAAATGGGTGGGAGAGAGTGACCAAAAAGCGGAAATTCCAACTATGAAAGAAGTTTTGAAACGTATATAATCATCGTCCCTTGACCTATATCCTCTGAGGAATAGCTTTCCTCGGAAAGGAGTAAATGTCTCTGGTGGTGATGATGGAATATGACTGAAAAATTAGGCAGATGTCTGAGGAGGATTGTTGAGCGTGTGGCGTGCGCAGTTCGGCTCCTTAGCAGTGTCTAAACTGAGCCAAAATTGAAATTAACACAGTTGACCCCAGACTTCAAAACCTGTCAGTCTGTTACCACTGGAAAGAAGAAAAACAAAAAGAAAATCTTGCAAAGGGGAGAGGGGGGAAGGTTTTTTTGTCTTTCTTTTTTTGGAATATTTTATGTTAAAAAGGAAAATGAGGCCTGTAGAATCTCAGGGGAAAATCATGAAAATTCCTTGAGGTTTGGTTCTTAGATAGCAAAGGGTTAGGGGAAAGGTCTACTTGTGGGTATGTGAGTGCAGTGTTGACTTTTCTGATTGACTTTCTTCATTGCATTTTATTTTTCTCTCAGGAGGAGGACTTCCAGGAAATGATCACCTCCGCCCAGGCGATGGAGAGCCAGTACGGCCACCTCTTCGACAAAGTGATCGTCAACGACGACCTCACAGCAGCCTTCAGCGAGTTAAAGATGGCCCTGAAAAAGGTGGAGACAGAGACACAATGGGTCCCCATTATCTGGACACACTCCTAACTAAAGTGGAGGAAGTGAAGGGGGGAATATGAAAGAAGAAAAAGGGAAGGACATTTTTATTTTTTCACAGGAAGTCCCTTAGAAGGCTTGCAAGGTTTCACTTCATACGGTTGCGTGTGCATGAGTGAGTGTGTGTACATACGTGTGCGTGCTTGTGCGTGTATGCGTGTACACACACATACATGCACACTGCTCAACAGCACTGGGATAACTCGCTGGTTATTCATTCTTCCTGAAAGAGGGTTGCTTGCGTCTGTGTGAAAGCAGTGAATGCACTGGATTTGGGTTTGCATATGTACTGCCTGTGCTGTGCTGACGTGCCGTCTGTGTGACAGCCAACCAGCACTCTGCAGTGCAGACTTGTTGCTTAGTGTATTTTTAGCATTAGTTTATAGAAACCAAAGGGATTTATCACCTGGAAGCAAGGTTTACATGTACATTTATGTATAGTGAACAGCCTCAAAGTGAAAGAGGGGAATAACGTTTGCCTTCAGTCTTAAAGTAAAAAAAAACAATGTTGACAGAACCCTCCAATTTTAAATTCCACTGAAGTAAGTTAAAATGACAGAAGAAGAAAAAAAATCACAGGTACAAGCAGAGGGCACTGTTAAATTTTATTTGAGATGAATTAATATATTTTAATATTTTTCTGCTGTTTTTATATGCATCTTTCCCAACTTTTTTAAAGAGCAATACAGTTTAAATACAGTGCATTACCAAGATAATCATTAATGTGAAAGCCACTGTTAATGGCTGTCCCATGCATCACAGCACAAGGGCCCCTCATTCCCTGAACAGAACATCATTTTGTTCAGTTTTATATTTCATGCAGGAGCTATTTTAAGTCACCCACCCTTCTTCTGATGGTGCCCAACATAACAGTTTGCCATTAAAGCGACCAGACTTTGGCTCTCCTTTACAAGAAATGTTCTCAATCTTGTGTAATTAGGGTGGAGTATAGTTGCATTTATTCTCATAAAATGAGTCTAAAACAAGGAACCTAACACAAGGTTCTAAGCATTTCCAGATTTACGGCTGCAAATAACTGCATAGCTGCTTCTGACTTAAGGGTCATGGTTTTATATGTAAAAGGTTAGAGCTTGTGGTTATTTGGGCACTTACTGAATTTCTCTTGTTCTCTAGCTCTGTTTGTCTGTCTCTCTCTCTCTCTCTCTCTCTCTCAGTCTCTGGCTCACTTGCTCTCAGTCTCTGGCTCTCTTTCTTTCATTCTGTTTCTCCTTCTCTCCCTCTATCTTCCATTTTGTTACTCAGATTTCACACGTCGTTTGTCAGGTATCGATCAGTGATCAGCGGTGTAGTGACTGTATGTGTGTTGTTTGGGAGAATATAGCGAGGAAGACTCCAGCCTCTCAGTTTTCTGCCTGTCTTTCTGTCGAGCCCTGACCCCAGACTCTGAACAATCTAGCTCAACATTCCACTTAAATACCTCTTTTAGTCCAGATTAGGTCACCAGCACTGCACCTTTTGATAGTTTCACTAGTTTGGATTTCCACTGATTGTTCTTGACATTTGCCCTGGGTTTCTTCCAATATCTGATGAGTGTCATTTCGCTCTCTTGATGCAATGCATTTATCTCTCCCACAAAAACAGCACACAACCACATCTGTTTTCTTAAATTTCTAAAGACGATGAAAAAGGGTTTTCTGTTTATTGACATATTTACATTTCAACTTAATCCCACTGGAAGCCTGTTCATTCGTTTCCCCCTCAAACTATTATGTGTATTTTTTGGTTTCAAAGGTGCATTGTTAATATTACCCTCTTAATATCAATATTCTTGATATCAAGTTTACCATCTGTGCAATTGAGCAGATTATCTTTTCTTACTGTACAATTAAATACTATATACACCAATCTTATTATGTTTTTGTTTGACTTTGAAATTGTGAATCATCTTAAAGTTCATTTAACATAAAAATGGATTTCTAAGAAATAAGAATTTACGTTCTCTGAACATTGTTTTCCTCTTTTGTCTTTCCCTGACCTTTTTTTTCTCTTTTGTCTTTCCTTGTCAGATTCAGAACTCGAGTTTTGAAGGGCATCTGAAACACAAAGTATTTTCCAAACCATGCCTGTAAATAGTTTTGTCTTAAGAGAGGTAGGGCTCACGTGTTTTGTTAGTGAAGCTCAACTCAGAAGCTTTGGAAATTTCACATGTGCCTGGAATTTGACTCTGTGCCCTTGACTGCAGTTACCTGCAGTTGGGCAGGTTCAAAAGAGTCGCCCCAGATGTGCCCATGCTCAGCACTTGTGTAAATAACCCCCAGAGCAAAACAAGAAGCACCTTTCATCTTCTAGAATTATTTCACCAGAGAGAAGAGTGCTGGGGTCCCTCTTTTCAGCTGTGCAATATTAGGTTTTGATCCCTCCTTCTCTCATGAGTACGAGTGCAATAATATTTTTCTCGCTGTCTGTAATTAGCAGACACGCCACTGGCATGCTGGGGTCCTTTGCCCCAGAGAGAGGAATGAATTGGGTAGCCACCCGCCCTCCTAGCCCTGGTGCTGGGAAACTTAAGCTTTAAACAGTGTCAGCGGTGTACCTTAATTAAGCCCCGTTGTCTGAGAAGTGGCCAAATCGCTAATTCAGATGTCATTGGATCTTCAGAAACAATGGCTACCGCAGCAGTCTGGAGGAGTCTCCAGCGGCACTCGTGGGACTCGGTCCAGTCGCCTTGATGACGTTCCAGCACAAATCTAGAGCCAAATGGGTCACGTGACCTTCACATTTCCTCTTTCCACGAGGCTCGCTTTGATGGTGGGAGAGCTGGACTTTACAGGCGGCAGAGAGGGCGTGTCCCAGGAAGGTCAAGTAGAGGTAATGGCTCTCGCAGGGACCAGAGGAAAGTTTGGAGCAGCCAGCACTCACTTGTTAATTGCAATTCTGAAGCTTTGGGGTCAGGGGTATGAACAGGGTCCTTGCAGTCACACACTGTCCTCACAGAGTGGGAAGCTGGCCCAGGTCCTCGAAACCAAAGTCAAAAAGAACTTTGCTCACAAAGTCATCAAGCCCAGTGATAAATGTTTAGCACAAGGTGTGAGTAGCTCTTCACTTCGTCCTGATCCTGACAAACCGTGGGACTCGCGTGTCCAATGGAGAGTTGTGTCCAGAACCTTCCCCCACAGTTCCTTCCTGCTGCTCCTGCTGTGTTCAGGACCCCTTGGAGGGGTGAAAGTGCCTCTGCCTGAACGCATTGTACTTTAAACTAAAGGAAGGAATAACAGATCTGCACTAACGGCTGACCAGTGTATTGGAAGGGTCAGGCGTTTCAAATTTAACTTTGTATTTTTGCTGGGGTTGGGTCCTTATTTCTGAAAGCTTCAGTCTGAAAAGTTTAGGTATTTGATTAATATGTATCTCATTATTTAATCAGCTATGACGCTTTTTTTAAATTGAAATCAGTAATTAATTCAGTGGCACATTACTTTTTCCTGTAATTTTTTATATTAATCTGTTTTTTTGTCATTGTTTATTTTTATCTGATTTCTTTAGCTCAAGATTTAACGTCCAATTCCCACCCTGATTTTTAATGTCCAGTTATCTGTTTACGGCCATATATGTGCTGCGTTCCCCACTACTGATTCGGGGAAGTAAAGACATCTGTGGTTCTCCTCTGTGGTTCTCCTTATACAGGAGACCCAGCCTGCATCTTTTTATACTGCACCCCACAGGCAACTTTGCACAGAGCTGACCCTGAGGAAAACATTTCATGTCTAGCTTTGGCAAGCACTCCATGAGCACACAGGCGACCAGAAGGGGTCACTAGAGAGCAATAAAACACAGACCCCTGACTGGCTAAACCCGCCCTTCCCAGGCTAATGCTATCACCAATTGCATGTCACCCCTGTGAGGCAACTGGCCACAGTCAACATTGGCACAGTTCGGATTCAAACATAATGCACCAATGCCTTAACTGGATGAGCCACCCGGCAGCCCTTCTCTATCTGATATGTTTGAAAACTGGACTTTGTATCATTAGCAATGGTGTTTACTCTGGTCCATTATATGAGTGAACAAGCATTGGTGTATGTAGCAGTTCAGAAAATGAAGCCAGGGTAATTGGCTGGAACAAAACATATTTTCCCTTCAGGAACTGAGCTGCGTACCTCTTTCGTAAAGTAACTTTGGGGATCGATCTGACCCCCCTCCAGGAGTAACAGACCCTTAATAATCAGCAAGTCGTTCCGTATAGCTCTGTGTGTCACTTCAAGGTTCTTTTTTCCAGAGTGCTTATTTTATCATGTCTGCTTTTGCTTGATTTTGAATTTGATTTGGGGTGTTACTCATGGATTGTTTTTGAAATGCGTGCAGGAGTGATGAATTGCACATGAACGGTGCTGGAGCCAAATCAATCTCGCCCAAGTAAAATTCCAGAGAAACAGTGACTGACATCCACACAGCTGGGAAGTGACTGATACACGCTTTCCCTCCACTGTAGAGGTCAGGGGTTAAGTGTTTCGGCACAAGGCCCTCACATGCCCTCTTCCTAGTGATCGTGGAAGTGACATTGGGACACGTGGCGTATTTGTGGCTGCCTCTGTCCCCCTGCCATGTTGATGCCGACCCACTGGAGACGATGGCGTAATGTGTGCTGTACCCCCAAATGCCAAACACTCACTATGGTGCTCCCGGCATTGCATCAGCCTCTGGTGCTTTATACATATAAAAACGAAGAGGACAGAAACACATGTTCCTGGATTAGGTTTCTCGCCGTGTGCCATGGACAATCAGGGGCTGCTGGAAAAGACGGGAACTCCATTCCGTTTTTGTAGAGAGAACGTTGTCTCCTCTTCTCTCAAGCCAAGACTCAATCATACGAATTAGAGGCAATTTAACCAAAGGGGGTGCCTCAAGGTCTGAATTAATTTGGAAGCTGCAGCCCCACCCTCTCAACGTGTGTGCGCATATATGAGAGGGCTAGGGTTCTTTCACCAGAAGTTGAAAAGAGTTGTTAAAATAAATCCCTATAGGTCAATAAACCTCTTGTGTGCCCAAGAAGTCCCTTACTGATTTAAAAAAACAAATCTTCTTTTCCTACTACCTGTTCCCTGGAACAACATGAGGCCTGGGCCCACATGGAGCAGTGGCTTCCCCAGTTATGAAAGAAATTCAGGAGCTTACCAAAAATCAAAAGCCTGCCCTTTTTTTTTTTCCTCAGCTTTTTTCCCCTCTTTCTTTTCCTCCTCCCTGTTCCTATAATGCTTTAACTGGGTGCTTTGGGAATTTTGGATTTATAGGATTAAATGTTAAGCTTTTATCTCAGATCGAGAAGATTGATGTTGCTCTAGGAGCTTAAGATTCCATGAATTGGTCTGTTTCAGGCGTTCTGATGTATTTATTTTCATGTCCATAAATTTTCATATTAGCTCCCCGTTTGTCAGAGAAAAGGGGCTTCCTGGGCTGAAGCTGCCTGGGCGAGGAGCACACTGGCTGGAAAAACCAGATGGCCGCTGGGCACCAGTGACATGTCACAGAACTTTGCTTGAATTGTGAGTTTTGGAAACCATTAAAGCAAAATGACTTGCCCTCCTGATACATGGCCATCATAGTGCACCAAATTACACAGTCAAGCCAATATCCTGATCCCTTCTCATTAGGATAAGTTCTATGTACAGCTTGTGACAATCTATGTTGTGTGCATTGGGGTGGGGATATTTTCTCCAGCTATATCTGATTCCATTTTTTCAAGAGTTACAATTTAAAAAGGTCTCTCTCAATGTTTTTTTTAAGAGTGTGTTATTCTATTATTATATTCTTCATCCTTTTTGTTCGTTTGACTGTGTAGTGTACGTCAGTGTAGCAAACAAAACCTGAGGGTGAGGGGATTTTCCCTTTTTCTGTCATGAACACCCTTGACCACAGAGGAAGAGTTCAAGCACTCCTGTGCTCGACTAGGTCGCCCACCCACCCAGTCCTCCGACTAAATAGCAGCACATTATCTTATTGCCTATAGGCTAAACCTTTCAGGGTCAGTTTCATTCTGAGTCAACTGTAAGATTTGAGTCTAGGATGTTTTTTTGTTACCTCTCACCCATTATCATATACCTGGCTTGCAATGTGCACACTGCTGGCATGTTGGATTTTGTAAAGATAAAGAGGAGGAGGCGTGGGTGCACTGCTTGTACTTGTGGGCAAAAGTTCAGGTGGAAGGGCCTGGTGGTTTTTTTAAGACATGAATTTGACATCCGTGGAGCAAAACCAGGGTACAGGAGGCCGAGGTTGCAAATACATTGACTGTGCTACGGGAACGTGAAGCTGTCCACCTGTATTTTCTTAAACTTGGCTTCAGAGCCCCCGGGAGAGTCCTCAGCCTCCACGTACCGGTTTTAATTGTTGGGCCAGGAGCCCCAGGCGTTTAGTGTTAAAAGCTATGATGAGGCCAGGTTGCGATTGCATGCAGCAAATTAGGGTTTAGGGTGCCATGTGTTTTATTGCAGATCCTACCATTGTGAGGAGTAAAAAAAAAAAAAAAATCGCTGCAACTTCATCCCATTGCAATTGTCTGTTTGAAATTCTTGATCCATTGTGATTCATTCTTCAACTCAAAAGTGATATTGCAGTTTCATGCTTTCATCATAAGTTCTTTTTTTGTCTTGCATTTAAAAGGTATGGATTTTCTTGTCGGGTGGAAGTTAAAATGCTCCTTGTAATCATATCCTTTGCTTTAGCGATTACCTATTTCATTCTTAATGTTACGAAGCAACGTTCTCCCGCACCTCAAATCGACTTGACCAGTCAGACGCATCCCTCTGCTAGTTTCATGGTCCTTTCTGGAGAGAGGTGACAACGGAAGAGCCAAGAGCCCGGGTTTCTCGTCCCACGTGTCATGTAAGGTCAGTGCATTAAGGTAGCTCTGATTGAGGCCTCATTAATGCCGTTAAGCCAATTATGGGCAACATTTATCAGCGGTTAAGCAACATTAAGAGCGCTCACACATGTTAATTCTTACATTACTATTCTGGTTGAAGCAATAGCACAGCTGGGATCAGGCTTGTCACGAGAACCTCAGCTTTTTACTTTTTATTTTATTGTAATGAGTTTCCGTAATTGCTAATGTAAAAGGGGCTACAGGATACCTTTGAAGACACTGATACGATACTGTCTGAATTCAACAGGCATGAGTTTGATACAGATTGTTAATTTAATATTTTCTTTTCTTGTGCATGTAATGAAATAGACAGTTAATGGAATCAAGGTGTCCCCTTAACCAATCATTTTTCCAGAACCAGAACTGGTTTTACAAGGTTCTGGTGTGCCTATTCTACCTTCTGGTATTACCAGGTGAAATAAGCACATATTTTATGGCCTTTCGTGCCCAGGCAGTTCAATGACAAACACAGTGGGCAGAATTGCATTCCATAGTTTAAATTGCAGACTGTGAAGTCTACATTGTCCAAGTGTGTCCTTAGACTGTGAGCTGTTTTCTTAACATTGCTACAACATTGATTGTCTCTCAGCGATGATGCCTAAAGCATAGCCTGAAGTTCTCATTAAGCAGTCCTACACAGTTCACCTTGTTAAAAAAAAACACACATTTTGAGACCGGGAGCAATATGTATACATACTTAAGGATCCAATTTGTGCGTCATCAGGTTTGGCTTTGCAGCAGCATTAGCTCATATCGGAAATGTCTTGTTGCCTCATTGTGGGAGCCGGCTTAGGATCTCTTGTGACACCTATAAACCAAAGAGCTTTGCCAGCAGATGAAAGCAAGGCCCCCTGGTGTTGGTGATGTGGGCCAGTTTGTGGAAAAACAGGGACGCCCCCCTCGCTCCGGCTCTAAACGCGAACCTTGAAATCACCCGAAATAACATGGCCTCCCCTCCGACGTGCGCCCTGGTGTTTTGACATGTTGTCGCCTTCCCTTGGGCTGAAAGGCGGCAGGATCGTGGAGCTGTTGCACACCTTGTTATTGTTTCCAATCAGCAGTCCCCTCGGCTTGTCTGATTGCTGTGGTGGGAACCAAGAGCCGCACAATGGCTGTTTTTAAGTAAAAGTAAAGGGGAGAGAGAAGAACTGTCTGGTTTCGTGACGGAAGAATAACAGGGAACTGAACGATTCTGTAATGGGTCGCGTCCCCTTCACTGGGTGACGTAATCCCTCAATAAAAAGCCATAGGCAGAGCACAGGCCCATGTGCAATGAGCCCTCTCGGTCAAACTTGACTGCATGGTCCTGCGGCTGGCTAATGCCCAGCCAGGTCTGGCGGAAGGGGAACAGGGTTATGAAAAGGCTTCCTCCACACATTAATCTGTCAGACTCCAAATGACTCGCATGAACAGAACCAGAGCAGACGTCTACACATATCTGTATTAAAGTTACTTTTTGAGTACCAGTAGTGTTTTCTTTTTTTCAAAGCAGCTAATGGGCTTTCTCCTAACATCACTTGAGGAAACCCAGCGTATATTGCTGGTGGTGCAGTGCTATAAGCTAAGAGCTGAGAGACAGAAGGTGAGCCAGGGGTCTTTTGGTGTAAGTTATAGGCAAGAAAGTGAAAGTTTTCCCAGCCGTGGGGGTGCCAGCAGGTGTTGATGTCGTGGTTAGTGCCATTTGAGTGGTCTCAGGAGCAGAGGCCTTGGCTGCGGGGAATGGGTTTCTAAAGAGCAGATTATTGAGTGATCCTGAGCAGACTGGGGTGACAGTCGGCAGACACGGAGCCACCCCTGATCCCATCTGATCACCAGTGCCAGGACAAGAATGCACCACGACGCAACAGGCTGGTGCTTGCTTCACCCCTGTCTCCTCCACGAGGCAGGGCTGAAGAAGTCCCCCAATATGGAGCCACTTGTATGGTGAGTCCTGTGTGCTGCAGGATCAGACTGCATCGTGAGCACTTTCTGGAATGCTGGAACTTTCTTGAGTGCCTGCCTGGCCCGACGTAGTCTTCAGTTGCCATGTAACAAAATATGTTTTCAAAATAAATTCTTTGAAAACACAAGGGTTTGTCCCTTACCACTTTGTACTCCAGCCTTCGCAGGCCTGGACGTTCACTGTTAGTTATGAGCATTTATCATCTGTTAGTGGTGCTTTTGTTTTTAGATGCATTCCATGCAACCTTTTCAAAGAGCAATTAACAGCAATAGCTGTGCCGCCTCAAGTTCTTGCAGTGAGCTGCTGGAGTGTTTGCAATAGCAATCTGTCTTCAAACTCCTCCTTCCATTGAGTCCCACACATCTTTTCTCAGAAACTTCCCAATTTAACAAAGCTCTATATTTGGGTGAATATTGCCAAACTGGCAACCCTGCTGAGAGCGCTGAACTGTCAGTACTCCTCCTCTACCCTCTTGGTGTGGACCTCGGGCACTCAGAAGTGTCTCATCCGTGCCGTGCCTTCTGTTATACATTTCAGCTGATTGAGCTCCCGCAAATCTCCAGGGGGGATTATTAAACAAATGTCAAAATGTATTAAATCTCTGAAAGTGTTACTGACTGAGACAGAGCCAAACACAAGCAGCTTCAGAGACCAGCTTCAAAATAACAACACTTCAAATAAAGGAGAGAAAGCGTGAACGGGGGAAAATGTGCATGGGGGCAGGGGGGGAGGTAGACAGAAGATCTGTGTTTTTATTCAAGTGTGTTGAGTGACTTTGAAATGGAACCAGCTGCTATCTGTGGCCTGAGGAGAGGCTGGGGACCGGGGGAGGGAGGGGCTGGTCTGCTCTGCTCTGACAGGCACAGGGAGCCAGAGCTCATGTCAACGAAGGGACAACACGGCCCCTCCAGTGTCAGCCGGGAGCTTGGCCCGGGATGACCTCAGGTGAACCCTGCCAAGAAACAAGGACAAATTCCTGGACCTGTCTGTAGAGAGGCCCCTACCCATCCTGCTGTCTCATAGCCATCAGCATGGACCACTCATGCCTGTCCTGCGTCTAGTCCAAGAGGCTCCCTGCCTTCAGTGTCATTCCAATGTCAAGAGGGAGGAAATGTCTGAGAAAAAGCTACACTGTTGTGGCAAAGAAAGTACTAAACAACACTGGTTTATGCTGCACTGGACCATTTTCCCAGTTTGGTTTAATGCAACTTGAAAAAATTATTTTCATGGCCCCGTATGTCCCCATCAAAACCTTTTTATTTTTTTCCAAATGAAACCACATCTATGTAATGATATGCACAGTCATGCCCATATGTCCATAATATAATATCCATAAATACAGTGTGCTGGTTAACTTGTTTTTTCATGTCTGTGATTTTTGCATCAGAGCACAGTTATAACGTGTTGCTATTGTTATGAGCCAATATTGTTACCACAATGTGGACAGTGTCAGCTGGACATCTGCGCTGATGGTTTGGGTAGTTTGACTGTGACAGCCACAATGGTAAGTATCAATCATTTCAGATCATTTCAATTTTACAGCTGTTATTTAAAAATTTAAAATAGTTACTAAAATGTATACTTTGATACTGCTGAAAATGTTGATCTTACAAAATATACAAATAATCCAGTTGAACAATGGGGTTTTTATGCTAAATTATAAACGGAATGAAAAGTAAACATGGTGTGACATTTTTCATTTTACAGTGCTGTGTGAAGTATGCATCTTTCATGTCTAGAGTTATGAACATCCATAGATCCAGAAATCTATTTTTTAATTCTGTATCTGACAAGCAACAGTTATGTCCAAAGAAAGCATTGGCAATAGAAACTTAAAAATACAAACGGCACTTAAAAGCCATAATTGCAGGTTAACTTACCATCCATAGCTTTAGAAGCATATTCATTGTTAGAGAAAACATTTTAAAGAGTCTCTGATTTTGTTTTCTCAGCCAAAATTATTCTGCATCAGTTTATTGTTTCGGTTTTTTAACACCCTTTAGCGATAATGAGATGAATTTAAAATGAAGACATCGCAGGACATTGTCTTTCATTTTTGATAATGAATGTGAGCATGAATTATAGATTTTCATACAAATATGGCATGGGTAAAAATAACCAGTTCTCTGTCTCTGGAGCTATGGCTGGGATACAGACAAAATAATAATTTGGCAAAGCCCTTTTTGTATGAAGTTGGTTTCCTTCTGCTTTTTTTCTTCCAGTCTGACTTACCTATCCAACATGCAAAGATTTTTCCATGAGTAAGTCATATTGCATTAGCAGCTCTAACAGCCAATAAAGTTGAGCAATTATTTTTAACAAACAAATAATGGGAACATTTATGCTAAATTGATGTTATTCTATAAAATATAAAGGTCATAACTCTCAACATTTCTTGAAAAGGAATCATTCTAAAAATAAAACATGTTATAAATTCTTTCCCTGGAAAAGCTATGACAGGTTATCAAGTCTCTTGTTCATCATAAGTCACTCTCTGTAAATCATACTTGCTCCAAATAGTGCCCCATATTTTGTCTCCTGAACAGCTATGAGTGGGTAGGTGAATTATGAAATCACGTTTTCTGGTTCACATGGTTTCGATACAACAAATTCTTCTTGTAGTTGTCTTTTTGGTTAATCTCCCTATTTTTTTTTTTAAGCTTGGTGTTGGAAATCCAACTGGTGTTCCTGCTGTCCAGTGTTTTGTAGTTAAACCCCCCACAGAATCTACCACAGGAACTGTAAGTTTTTTTTGTGTTAGGATACTTAGGAAGGAAGCACAATTACAAAGTAGGCCTACCAGCATCATTGCACATGTAGTCAGTTAGCATCCATCACTCTATCCATTCATTCAATTAGGTAAACCTTTTGGGGTATGTTTGATTTTAGCATTAATGGAATGTTTTGAGTTTTGGATAAACCATAGATGGATGTAATGAGAATCTTTAATTTGGCTTCACTACCTTTATAAATCTCTTTAACATGTTTTCCTTTTCATTTAGTCAGGCTCAACCCAAGCAATGAATTAAAAACACAAGGGCTTGGTCTGTTTATTATGTTGTATTAAGTTAAAGGAAGCAGCAGGTGCTTTTACCACAAACCATGTTTATTTTAGATTTTGGGATAGTTTGGTTCTGTCTGGCCTCACATATTGTTCCATTTAACAAAAAAGAAAAAAAGAGCAATTAGGGCAGCTAATGGGATCATGGGCCAGATATATTAATACTCTCATTAACCCTTTCTTCTCTTGGCTCATACACATGCGCACACATGCACACCTATTCTGCAGTGCCCTACATGTTAACACTCCCCTCAATTAAAGGCTGTATTCTCTGTCGTTCTTAATTTAGAAACTTCTCTCATTCCAAATTAAATACGCAAAGGGGAAATCATAAATCGCTTCTGAATGGTTTTTCTTGATTCCAGGGATGAGCTACTGCCTCCCCCAGGGGAGCTGCATACTGATTTATAGGATGCAGCATAGTTCAGGGTACCACAGGTACAGATTGGAGCAAAAATAGTTCCACCTGCTGCGCTGGATAGAGCAAGAAAAAATAATAACATTAAAGAATACATTTCAGAATCGTTGACTTGCAGGGAGTGCAAAGGCAGAGAAACTCTAGAGACTGAGGAAATCGATTGTTTTATTGGCCATTGGATACTTGTGCTGTCATACCAGTGGACCATAAGACACCGGCAACAGATGGACAATGAGAAACAGCGTTGATTTGTACAAATTGGGAAATTCACTCAGTCGAAAAATACAGGGGGAAGTGGGGATGATGCAGTGGGGCTATTCAAATCGTATGAAAACATGTCTGCTCTCTAGCTATAAATCATACTTTGGGTACACGCTTATGGGAACACTTACAGAATGCAGGTACCTTTCCTGTAGTTCGCTTCATTTACCGTCTGTGTTCACTGCTAATCCAACTACGTGCCTTGGAGCAATTCACCAAGCATACATTGTTTTTTCAAAGCAGATTCAGTTCTGGGTTCCATATCAAGGTTTTAGGGCTGTCCGCTTATTTTCTTTTTGCATTTATCTAAAGGAAAAACATGTAATTCAATCCATTCGTTTCAATAGGCTGATAAGTGTTTACCTTTAAGGGCCTTGAAATCATGCCAATACCCGTGGCATTTCTGAGAAACTGGCTAAATGTATAATGGAGTCCTTGTTCTTTTTCAAGCGACCAGCATCCTTAACATGGGAAATTACTTCTTTGGTAAGATGGCTGCTTTCATGAAAACAAGTACATGGAGGATTTCTTCTGTAGAAAATTTACATCAAGGATGGCTGAAGAGCTGTACACACACCAGCTACCATAGATTACCAAATGTAAAATGGCACATTGAACTACTCCTGAATTTATTATGTAAACTAGGCCTAAATATGGAAGTTCATTGTTGTGCATTGAAGAACCCACATGTAGGTTGAGCAAATTTTATTTTAGGGAATGGATAGATTATTATTTTTATTGTTATAATGTTATAATATGATTATTGTTATTATTTTGACAATAATAACAGTAGTCATTAATGACAATGGTATGTCGATTTAAGGCTACAGCTAAGTAACAAGCTAAAATTAATACAATAAAAATTCATCCTACCTACATGATTTTCTTGTGTCTTTGTATCCCATAGCATTTTGTCACTGTTGAGTGCCATCCTACTTTGTGATTAATGTTCTTGAGGACAAACCTGTCAATTGCATGTCTGACATAGATCTAGTTAAGATTGCTAACTTTTCTTGGGTGGTATTGCCAGTAGTATTTAAATATAATGGATATGTTGTGGCATGGGTTATTTTTAACATTATTAGAATCATTTTTTCTAGATGAACCCAGGAATAATAAAATAGGTGCCATCACTGTTCACATGAATACAAGAGAGGAGCTCCATCTGTCATGACATCATTACACAACATGGTGATTGGTGGAATGTGTGTCCGGAAGGAATCCACTAATCACTGTTGGGGGTTATTATGCTTCTATAACCAATTTACCCTATGACTGGGAAGGCATACAGTGTAGGGAATATTGTCTCCAACTGACGTTCATTTAAAATTGGGATGGCAGGTATGGGGCGTGCCCCCATACCTATTCAGCACCAAGAGTTTGACACTTTTCAGGGGTTCCTACAGAAATAAATAGAATGGCCACAGACTCTCCACCCTTAAGAAAATTTACTTCTGTACCTTCTGACCTCATGCAAATACACAGAATTCAAATAGAACTTCACACGTCTTTCACAATTAAGCCCCAAACTTGGGTTATTTGACGTTTTTCTCCTTTTTCTTTTCCTGCCGATTTGATCATTACAAATGCTTCAGTCCTGCAATCAATAATTCTCCGCATTGGACATTTAGCTAGATTTTCTGCCAATAACAACATCTGATCAAAGTAGTCTGATCAGTAGCCAATTGTACAATCCTCGGATACACAGGCAAAATGGGCTGCATCTCAAACGGAAGACAGCTGCCTCACTATCTAGTGCCTGCTTTCTTAGAAGTGGGCTCCATCCAAAGGAGCAACAGAAAAGGAACCTCAAAAGGCAATGAATTTGGGAAGCACTTTGAAGGCAGGGTGAGGTCACAGAGAAGTAATGTGATTACGAAGTATGATTACAAGAAAATTAACTGGCTAGTTCATGGAAAGCTCTCTGATGCTTAAACATATAGTATATTATACCACTGTCTTAATTAAAATATATTTAAAGACCTGGTGAAGGATACATCAGATGCTGCCTTCAGAATCAAAGAATGAAGGCAGCTAAGCAGGCATTATTTGTTTCTAACTTTCGAATAAGATGTGCTTTGATGATTTCCTGTCTTGAAATACTATCTATGAAGGCAGCATTTTTGCCACGAGAGAAGCAGCTGACATATAAGGAAGGAAGCCACACTTTAGACAGTTAAAAATTAGCCAGTTTGCAAATGGTACCTACTGTAACTGACTTCGTCAACAGAGCAAGTGTAACAATAATGAAGATGGCACTGAAATGAAGCACCAAAATCTGTGTTGTGATTCAGTCTGGTAGGTAGGCCTACCAGTTCTATGGGAACCGGTGCCAAAGCACTACCAAGTGTCAGTATCCAACTTTATTCATGACTCAGACAGCTACATTACATTACCGCAACATAGGGCCTTAAACCTCAGATAACTATTGCAGGTTTCACTCAGCGTGAGGCTTGCTTTGGAATAGAGCTTGTTTCATTTCTGTGAGCTAAGATAGCCAGTATTGTTTATTTGTAACATGGCCTCATTTTGATAGCAATATTTTTAATGGCAGGCCTAGATTGTGCAATTTTGAATTAATTACTTTGGATGTGTGAGTAAATTGCCATTTTTGCATTTTGAATGTTTTATTTTTTTGTTGTTGTTGGAACTGACTATTTTCACCTTGAGTATACATAATACACAGGAAGCTCTTTTTCATAGCTCTTTATTACAACAAACTCTTTCTTAAAACACCTGGTTAAATCATATTAATTTAATCATAAAGTTTAGGTGACAAATCATTTCATGGTTCTTGCAAAGTTACATATATCCTTAGAAGATGGCCTTCTCAAATTTAAATTAACAGACGTGAATTTACTTATCAAAATCACTAGAGGCAAATTAAGTGAGTTGCTCTTTAGTACAACTGCAGCGCCCTGACCAGCATGCAAACCTGTAGCCTTGTGGTAACAAGTCAACATTTCTAACCGCTACCCTACAGTGCCATTCCATTTTCTGACTGAAGGTCACCAGGAGTACAGCTTAATGCCAGTTAAACTGAATGAACTTTTCATCTGAGGCTGAGTGTGTAAAAAAGTTTTACTCAAAATAGCCTTTTTTTTTGTCGACACATTGTTTGTGTATGTCCTCCTGCCAAACCTTACAGGCTGGAGGAAGTTTATCAAGAGGCTCCCGAATGGGCTGCACTGTAGCCTCAGAGCCCAAGAAAACATGCCAAAATAGAGATCCCATTTTTAAGCGCAGATTCATACATGAGCCGTAGCCTACTAATCCAATATTACAACGACGTTACAAAAATGAATGACATATCGCAATATCAGAAAATAATGTAACCTGCTGTTATTTGAAGCCATAACAAACAATGATTTAATGTCTAATAATGTGGATGCTAGCCATTTTTACTTGTTTTTGGATTTGCATCTTGTTTCAAGTTTTATGTTGTTTAAATGTTTATATTATTATTATTATTATTATTATTATTGTTATTATTTAATCTTGAAACCTTAGCCTACCACCCTCGCTTGGTCAGACGAGTCAGCTCTTTATTATTTATTCACTGTGGCACTGGCGAGGCAGGAGGCCAGCCAGCAATACATTCCAATTCAAAGTGAACTTGTGTGTGGTACTTTTTGACCCATTCACGCTTTCGTTGTTTATTCGTATCACAGCAACAGTAGCAGCTGGTTGCTTTTGCACGTGCACGTCCCGTTTCCAGGACAACACAGCAACTGATCTTCGAGAAACTTAGTTGTAAGGTGGGAAAGGCGGACGTCCGTTTGTAAGTATTGGAGATAAAGTTAGAATTCTGCAATATTATGGCTGATACTTCTATAACGTAATGAAAACAATGTTCCTAAAGAAGTAAGACTGATAAATAGGTTTAAATGAAGCTCTAACGGTGTTAAACAGATAACTGCCTAAAACAATTGCTTGGTAGCTCCTATAACGTTAGGACAGGTGGTTCTACGCGTAACGTTATCTTAGCTATAGCTAGAAATCGAACGTTATATTATTGGAACGTGTTTAAAAGTGTCTTTGTTTTAGCTTCTAGAAAAATGGTTACAGTAGCATTGTTTACAAATTACCGCGCATTTGCAGTAGTTCTCTAATGTATGATATTTCTTTTGAGACTTCCACAATTGAATCAAAATGTCTACAGCGCCATGTTGAAGCACAGCATGCCGGTGATAGTAAAATCTCTTGCATTTTTTCGCCATTCTTTTCCCATAAATCTGCAGTGGAAGCCATGGGGGTTGCGCTGTCGAGAGCCGCACAATGGACCACCGCAAGCTCGGGAGCTGGCAAACTGGAAGTCACTCCCTTGAACGAGTCCCTGCTGAAGGAAATCCTCCGCTTTGTGGAGCAGTTCAGCTCCAAATACCCCCAGGAGGCGAGCATTCTGTTCATGGAACCTCTGCAGTGGGAAACGTCTTTACAGCCTTCAGATTTTAAGAATGAATATGACATCAGGTAGATTATGAAACATCACGCCTACAATGGCTATGCTGAAAATAGTATGGATTCACTGCTTTAATAAACCTTTGCAGATTCAGATTTACAGTCCCCCCCCAATGTTACATGCCTAAAACAGTTCATACTATGCTGCTATTTTATACCACGTCGTACGTAGTCTAAAGGTGATTCATTGTTATTCATTGTTATTGGCTAGCTGAGTTTTGAATTATGCAGCATTTTTCAGGTAAGCACTGCAGAGCGTAAGGGTATAAGCTATGCTGGTACAGTATGTGTAGTTTCAGTGATGTTTATTTTCTACAGTGGAGTTACAGTGAAATCACAGGAAACTGGCCGCGATGGACAGCCACTTCTTCAGCTTTCATCCTCCACCATTTCTGTGTCCAGCTTCAGCCAGCTCTCTAAAATAGTGCACCTGGCGAAAAATAAGAAATTAAAGGAAGTCCGTGCATGCCTTGAAGGTGAGCATGGAAGCTGCTAAATGAGATGGTAGATTTGAATCGCAAATTTCATCCTGCTATTCCTTCTGTAAGTTTGAAGTCTAACAACACATCTGCTAAGGCACATTATGTGCTGCTAGTGTTGTTTCATAATTTCAAATTTTGCCACTTTGAAGTGTCAGTAAAGGTACAGCTGTCTTTTAAAATGTTTGTTTAAAATCGATATTAAAACAAGTGTGTTGCTTGGGGACCAAATGACATTTCTCTTTTGTTTATTCAGCTAACAGAGACCCGATTGTAAAGATTCTTGGGCCGAGTTTTGCGACAGTGGAGGGAGAGGACATGTCAGTTCTGCGCCTTTTGGAGAAAGTGTCAGAGGACAATGTGTCCAAAGAGACAGAAGTCAAAATGAAGCTGCTTCTCCTGCTCCAGCAGCTCGACACATTGCTACTGAGCAACTCCTTGAAACAGATCACTCAGTGAGTGGGATTTTCCTTCTTTGGACCATTTAGTACAACTTTCTGAGGAGGAGTTGGCCATGTGCTTGTGATTGATAACACATGAATCTCAATCTGTGTTTTACATCCATGCGAATTGGAATACCCGTCCCCGGATCAGGAAAAGTTTATTAGGGACCAGGCTCTAAACGACCAGAATTAATTGGCGCGTTTTGTTTTCTGCAGGGAGGTTCGACTGAGCCCTGCCACAGTAAAGAACGATGTGGAGCTGCTGAAAGGCTTCTGTGGCGAAGGGGAGAAAAGGGTGTTGAAGTCTGTTGAATACACATCAGGTTTGAATTATTTTCACATCTCCGAGTCTCAAAAAAAAAAAAAATTGATTGCTATTACGGGCAATTCTGGATATTTGCAAACACAAGATGTCTGAATTCTGAAACGTGGAAATGATTATGTACGCCACATTTCAGTTTGCTGAGAGATTCATCAGTTTTTCACTCATCTAGAGAGGGACAGATTTGCAGTAACTTAGCAAATTAACTGTTCCTAGAAATGCGTCGCTTCGCAAGTGATAAATGCCTGTCTTTGAAAGATGTGTCCCTCACGCAAAGGAAAATTGAAACCTTCTACGCAAATACTTGCTCTGGAGATACTGCACTGATTAATATATGGCCATGTTTTCAAAAGATGATTAATAATGCTGTGAAATCGCAGCAATAATCTCCCTAAAAAATGCTCCTGTAAAATCTACTGGAAAGTAATAAATCATCCTTCTTTTGGCAGCTTTGGCACTAGTGCTGAGTTAGAGTAATTGTTGACCACATGCAATAATGGAATGTTTTGGACAAATGTTTTATTATTATTATTATTATTATTATTTTATTTTTTATTTTTTATTGTCTCTGCATACATTAAAATACTATTTAAACATACTTATTAATTTCTGTTGTTTCAGAGCTTTATGCGTTTTTCTTTAATATTCTGTAGATTTTGAATTTTCTAATGGTTGTCGCACCCCACCCTGGAGGCAAGTACATGGAGAAATCTGCTACCTCATTATTGAAACATGTGACACCGATCCTCTGTACATCACCTGCAGCACAGCAGGAGTGTTTCTCAATGGGGTGAGTGTTAAAGATTAGAGGAACATGTGAGCAAAATGAAAGGAACATTTGTTATCAGTGAGTGTGTTTTGTTTTTAGGCAGAGAATCATTCTCTGAAATACAGTTCTGACAGTATATTAATTCTGTTTATCACAGCACAGTCAATAAAATAATCAAGCTGTGACAAATAGAATCTATACTCTCAGAACTATACTTCAGAAATATTTCTGACTAAAGAGAAATCAAAATGAATACTGAATAAGTATTATGAATACGTAAAACTGAGAGTAAATTTACATTTCCGTTTTGAATGGGAATGGTCTTTATTGTATTAGCTACTGAGATCATATATATTGAAAGTGGATGTCATCAACCTGTTTTTGAGAAAAAGTGTGCTGAAAAATTCTTAAATTTTTCTTTAAATTGTGGCAACTTTTCAAGGTGATTAATGAAGTTAAATCAGGCACAGTGAGTCCACGATAAGCATAAATGAATGACATTCGCAATGTTAGTTATTAAAGTAATAGGCATGTGTAAATAAAAAAGATTAGCAATTTATGCGAATGGTGCAATTCTGAAAGTCCTTCCTAGCATTAAGCGCTTGCACCACTTCAAAGGCAAGCCTGTGAATGCTGTTAAACAAAATAGTGTTTCAGGCTTCTGCCATGAGGACTAATAAGTGAAAAATGATAACCGTGCACATAATTCAAAAACTATTTCGCTGTTTAAACTCATCATTTTAAAAGGACGGTAGTTCAAGTTTAAAGCCATGCCACGGATCTGAATTTATTGTAATCCTCTGAAGGTACTGGTCCAGTTCTGTTGTTTACCATTTGGTTACGGGCAGTGACTCCCAATTTGAATAGAACTGGATCCGCTTCACCAGATCTGTGCCAGAATGTCTCAAAGGAACCACAGCTGCTTTCACTATACATCCATGTGGACTATATCACGCACCAGCATCCAAAGCTTTCAATCACCCATGTCCCTGGAACGATCCATCCTTTCTTTCCATCCCTTTGTGCGCTCAGGATATGGAGCACAGCACCTGATCTCCATGACAGGTTCCATCTTGAAGAATACATACATATGTTTCATTTTCTCGCAGTTTCTTTCCACGGCTTTTTTCAAAAAAGCAATACGATGCTGTTCCATTCCTTCTTGATGATACCAATTTGCCAGTCCTTTCTGCTATAACATTCTTTCCTGGTGTACTGCTCATACCTGCTCTACCACTCATTCATGGTGTACCGTACCATGCACAGCTTATCTACCACTCCTCCCTGCTTTACCGCTCCTTCCTACTGTACCCCTCTTTCAGTTTCAGTCCTGCTCTACCTTTTCTATTGCTGGCCTAACCTGACACTGGTTCAGACAAGGTCACACAATGCCGTGTTATACGTTGCACTCACAGCAATGCTATTGAATTATTAAAAACAACAACTATCTAAAGACCAGCTGTCACTGGGGTGACAGAACATTGAACATTCAATCTTTGGGACCTAGTTTTGAAATGTAGGTGGAACAATGCTACTGGGCCCATGGGGAGGTTGATTTACCTCAATTGCTACAGCAGAAAGCAAAACTAAGATACCAGATTTTAAGCTTTGTACCATAAGTTGCTGTGGGTAAGACTTTCAGCAATATAAATAATAGCAATGTTGTGCTGTACTTCAAAGATTTTTTTTCTCTTTCAGGGCATTAAACAGGAAGGAGACGACAAAGCCTATGAAAGGAAAAGTGATGTCTACAAAGATCTTGTGACACTTCTGAAAAATAAGTCTCCTCATTTTACCAAAAACATAGATAAACAGGTAATGTGTGCTCTTTTAAAAAATACGTTATCGTGCTTCTACATTTTTATATGTTTGTGTATTGTTGAAGCACATACTTTCAGATATTATGCATTAAGCAAAATAATTGTTGATTATTGTAGTCTTATTTCACTGACTTGACAAGTTAGCCCAAAAAGAATACAAAGCCATTGGCATAAAAAAATTATAGTTGGATTTCTGTGACTCAATAGTACATTTATAAGTGGAAAAATACGGGATTGCGTGCCTACTTTATAAACAGAGGGCCAAATAATTTAAGAACAGTAGTCCTTTGTACATGCTTTTCAAAATTTTAATAGTAAAATACGTTGAGTAAAAATGAATTTTTAGCAGCTGGTGTTGGCTCACTGAAGCTGTGCTGCAGATGCATCCTGCAGAAACTTTGTGCTTCTGCTAAATGACATTCTTTAATGAACAAAAAAAAGTACGCAAGTCAACACTAATATATTTGTCCTGTTTATGTTTATTTAATTCTGTAAACAAAGACCAAAATCGGCATTGGTTGTTCTGTTGTTTGTTACACTGCTTTTGAAATATAATTCTATCCCTAAGCTATCAAAACGGAAATTATATTATGAAGGCTGATTTCCTTTTGCCCCTGCTACAGAACATGTTCTTTGCAAAACTGCACAGATAGTATCTGTTTATATAGTTTGCAGATGTAAAACAGAATGGATGCGAATATAAATTGTAAATGACTGCAACACTGACTAATCTAGTACAGAAGCAACAGGGAACTTATAATCACTACAAGAACTTACTGAAATTGAGACATGCAGCGAGCTCCATATCAATACCAAAAAAGACAATTAGGTACCACTAACAAAATGCAAGAGGAGGAACAGTGTTGCAGTAGAATAAGAACATAGATGACACTCTAACAGGCCATTCAGCACATAGAAGCTTATCATTTCTCAATAAAAGGAAATAAAGAACTCATAACCCCAGCTTGTATAAGAGCTGTAAATGGTGGCTGGGAAGAAGGTGACAGTGAAGAGGGTTTTGAGGAAAGGTTGTAAAAACGTTTTATGAATGTTAGTGGCAGTGCCAGGCAGGGAAGTCTCCGGGGTCTCGCGACTGAAGAGCGCTGCCGTGATCGGAGAAGGCTGATTGGACGATGGCCAGAGGCTGTAAAAGTAGTGCAGACGGATTTGTCAAGATACAAATTAAATGCATCAAATGTTTTTCCTTTGTGCTGATTGGTTGCTACATATGGTGATTCACATAAGTGCTGATTATTCAACCAATCCTTTCATGCTTTTCTTCACAGTTTTCTTTGAGCTTATTTGTCAGAGGATTATTGCTATTCCTTGCTCATATTTTAAATTTATCTTTCTGGAATGATCTTATTGCAGAGTTGTGAGCGGCCACCCTTTTCAAAACTGGCTCTTTCGTTACTCATGAGATGGTTAGGTCTTATTTTTCATTGGAATTGTCTGGTTACCCACATTTTCATGTGTCGCATGTAAGAGCTTTAAAGGAGCAGGCAAAAACTGTGTTGCTTTTTAAGGTCGAAACTATGCTCTTTTAATAAACTGCAAATGCGATTGTCAGTTCAGAAATTTTCAGTTTGAGGCAGTTCACTCTTTGCCCCTGATGGCAGAGGAATGGAAGCTGAAGCATTGTAGTGCCAAGTAAACTTGAGCTTGCAAAGTGACAGCCAATAATAACAGGGGTTTCTGAGCATATCTCAGTGTTTGCAGTGCTAGGAATATCATTTCATATTTTTATTATATTAGACGTTCTTAATCAAATGAGTGAGGACTGCCAAGAAAAAAGAACAGATTTTGAGATGAGAAATAATTTTTCCGTTTTTTTCTTGCACTCTTTTTAGAAATTTCCATATGATTAGGATTTGGAATTATTTGCACTCATGGTCATAAGTGTATTTAATACTCTGACTCAGTCAGTCATTCAAACAAGATATCAAACTTCATGTTAGCATTGAAAGTTATGTCCCAGCCACTGAGCTTTCCAGTCCAAAAAATTCTCTGCATCAGAACTTCTGAAGTTCTGAATAGTTTACTGTACACGTCCACTTGGCATATTCTCTCTGACTTTATCCCGTCCCTGAGAACGTCCATCAACGGCCTTGGAAAAATATTGTTTGAATAACAGCAACTCAAAACCATTGGAAGGTGACAAGATCCAGGTAAATGGCTATGATGTGATACAGAATTTGGGCTTCAAGAACGATGTCAACCATGTCAGTCAGGGAAATAAAATTATATAATATATATATATTCTGACTTTTATAGGCCCACTGAGGCAACCAATCTACACAGCGTCCAGCCATTGTTAGCTACCTGCTGTAGTCAAATGTGCGGACTGACTGACAGCCTGCCTGACAGCCTGACTGACTGAGTGGGTCAATAGTGACTGGAGGTCCATACCCAAACCAGGAAAGAACACAGCCGAGCAGCAAGCCTGAGGCTGTCGCGTGATGTCTCATCATCAGTGTCAGGCCAGCCTAGCGTGCGCTGCCTCGTTTGCCATAAGCGACAGTGCTAATTATTTTCACTCGCTAACGAATGTAAAAAAAAAAAAAAAGATCAAATAAAAACTATCCACTTATTAGACATAAAGGTGTGTGCTCACATTTGAAAATACCCATAAATCACGTGCAGTACTGTGAAGTTGACACTTCTCCTGCACTGTAGTTGTTTTTGGAATGATAAAAATGTTGGCTAAATGTGTTCGTTGGCACGACGCACTGGACTGCGTAAAAGCAATTGGCCGGATGCCATTTGCACAGTAGCTGCTTTGTTTCTTGATGGTTTTCAGTGAAGTGTTTTTGTTGTTTACTGGGATACTTATAAAATCATTTTTGGTGACTTTTGACATTTTATTATTTTGGTTTAGGCTATTCAAGTTTTAAAGAACCAAAATTACCAGCATTATCTAGGATTCATTGAACTTCAGTTATATATCATTATTACTGCACTTCTCCATTGCAGTTTTGACATTTTTTAATGTTGATTTTTTTTTTTTTTTACCTTCACAATGGCACTTGTATACGACAATAAATTCTGCTTCCCTCCATACAAAGAAACTGTTTTTATTTTGGTATCAGGTATTTTTAAGTTTATAATGCTGTTCATCTTATTAAATGTCCATGAGCCACTCTGTTTTATTAAGGGTATTATGAGCATTTGGTCTTATTATGTGTCATTAATGTCTGTTATTGTTTAAATTTCTGTAGCAATTGAGCTTAGACAGGTCTTCCATTTAAAATAAAGTAAGTATCTCAGTGGGTCTTCCAGGTAAAATAAAAGTTAGACAAAATGTTTTAAAAATGCTACTGATTAAATGCAGTTATTAGAACAGTGTGAAGGTTTCCCTCCAATCTTTAGCAGTGTTACAAAGCTAAATAAAGCCAAATGGCCTGAAAGCTGCTGACCAGTGGGCAACACAGGCTTTTTAACTGGCCAAGGCCTGAGCAATCCTGTATTTGCACATACGGCTTACCATGGTACAGCCTAACATAACGATTGAGCTTAAATGAGACCATTTGGAGTGTGAGTCCGTTTCTGCTTAGCAGGTGTCTGTGATTAAAATCTTTCTTGCCTGCAAACTGTTCCTGTGTCCTGTTGGCATGCTAATGTGGGTTGTAAAGGGAAAAAAAGACCTTCAAAACTCAAAAATCATCACTGAATAACAGTGACACAAAGGCTCTACTTTCTTGGTGCCAAGCTGAAAGCTTTAGTGGATGGAATGCACAGAAACAATAAACCTTTGAAGTTGTTCAGCAAATTAATTGAACAGACCTTTGCCGTGCAAAGCAGTGAAACGTGTTATTTCGACGCATAAAGGCCAAATTGTTCCTCTGCTGGTGGAATGTTCTCATGGCGCTTTTATATAGATGGGTGCTAATACAAGTTCATAACCGCAGCCATGATTATTTCATTCTTCACACGTTAGAATGTTTTGAGCCATGCAGACGTCCATGTGTGATATGTCCGTCAAAATTTTATGGAGAGGCAACGTCAGATGTAGGATGGAAACTATGCCGTGTAACTTGAAAGAATCATGACGGACCAGCGACTTTGTTATAAGAACAATCATTCAGAAGTTGTGCTTTTGTGAAGACCCAAGTCTGTATGATTTTACGACCCAAATTTACTGTATATTTCAGTGCTGGCATTTTTTTGTGCAAATTTAGAAAGAATTTCTTCCTGTTTTTAACAGGATTTCACAGTCAACGAAGAGCCTCTGTTGACTCAGAAGATGGAACATGTGGAATCGGTTGATGCGGAGGAACAAGGCCAAACCCAAAGGTCTTACGAGCTTGAGGAAAAGAATGTGCTCGAAAAGGCGAGACAGCAGCGCGTGCGGAACAAGCCAGGCGGCAGCAAGAAATCAGAACCATCTTTGAAATGGAAGAACCTCGGTCTCACGTCTCCCTACGAGTGTGTAATAATTCCGCCCCTCGATGTCTTTGAAATGTCGGAATGACCCCGCGTTGTGTTTGCGGTGGGGCCCGGGTCCAGCACTACAGTCTCAGCACAAGCGCCATCTGCATGTGTGTCATATCCACAAGCCAGCAGACGCGTGCTGTAATGAATTTACACTATGGGAACTTGCGCTATGGGAATTTTCTAAGCGTGCCCACATTTTTATTATGTGAGCGCCCAAGCTAATGGTGGTCTTCGTGAAATGACGCCTTCTTATCAGTTACAGATAGCATGTGGAGAAACAATCTGTCCGGGGGCTGTCGCACATGGTTTTGACAGATTGATAGTCGCGAATTTCATTTTAATCGAGAAAAAAAATTATTTTCAGGAGCAGATGTGGAAGATTCTAAGTTGTTAGAGCATGGCTTACCATATATTTTAGTTTATTGCAACAGTGTATACTTAAAGCCTTTCCTTTTTAGTGACAGGATTTATGAAAACCTTCTAATCCATCCTTATTCCTTTGTAGAGCCATGCTGATTTGGAACTGAACAGTAATATCTTGCTGTAAGGTTCTGTATGTTAATGTAAATAATAATTGTTTGGTATGTAATTCAGCAATTCCATTCGTACAATTTCCTACAAAATAAAGTTAGTAACACTGTATTATAGGGAAGCAGGTGGCAAGAAGTCGACCAAGCATGGGGTAAACAGCAAGTTTGTTGATGGTCAGGACAGACCCGTGCGGTCAGGGAGTAAGAAGAGGGCCAATTTCTCTTTGTCTTCTCTGGCTGGACGTCTGTCATCGCAAAAAGCGTAAGTCCTTCGTTTCCCTCCCATACCGTTTGTGAGGGAACTGGCCACAGGATAGTTGAAAAATCAGCTGAGCTGAAGAGGCTGAAGAAATTGGAACTTTCTGCCACCCCATTGTAGTATTTCATTTTGGAATTGATAATAAACCTGTAGACAAGCCAGTATAGCCTTGTACAATCCCCCCCCCCACCACCCCTTTGTAGAGTTTCAGTAAGATGTCTGTTTTCATAATTATGAGTGTGTAGAGGCTGATAGTAAAATTGCTGGGTCGGTTCGAGCGTGTGCTTTGATCGCTTGGTGCCGTACACCGGTGAAACTTGGGCCAGGTACAGACGGGAGCACAGGAAGGCTGCTGCAGCAGACGGGGGCAGTGGACACACAGGGACTGTGCAAAGGTTCACAGTGACCGCAGTTAGCGTTCATCACGGAGTCTCCGGCCGGAGAAACGGTGGTGGCTGTTTTTCCCCGATAAAGGGCTCCCTGGAAATGCAATCTCGGTACATGGGAATGGCTTCCCTATGGCCCTATCGGTTTGTATACCAAATTTCATTGCACCACGGCATGCTGTTTTGATGATACAGTTATTTGAACAGCCCAACTGACTTTAAAGGACATCTGCATATGTGTTTGTGTGTACGGTACGGTATAGACCTACTATATCTCTGTGTCCCGTATCACTGCATTTCCGTTTAACCGCTTCCCGGATTCTTGGGAATTGGCATCCTGACATTTTAAGTTTCATGGTAACAGATGAATAATTAACTATGGAATTCTCATTTTGGATTCGCATATGAGGACACGCTACATTGCCACATTGCTAACAACACGGCAACATTTTTGATATTATTTGTTCACCATCCGCTGTCACGAGTCCACAGGAAGCTAAAAGTAGCTTCTTTGTGTTGGCATTAACGCACTTTTGTGTTAAGTGGCTGAACCGTGGGCTGACAATGTTGTGAACACGTTCTGAAACCCTGCTCCTCGAGGGCAGCCCGGTCTCCCGTAAGGTTTTCACTGCCTGTCGTTCCTTTAAAGCAAGAGCGCGGGAGGAGGGACCGGAACCGTGGACTTCAGCGAGAGCTCCTCGGAGAGCGAGGAAGACGAGGAGCAGCCGGAGCGCCGGCCGGAGAGCAACACCGACCTGCCGTCGGAGTACTGGCAGATCCAGAAACTGGTCAAGTACTTAAAGGTGAGGCGGACCCGGGCTCCTCAGCACCACCCTCTGCTTTCAGAAACCCGCCACCGCCCCAGCTGGAGAGCACTTCACCAACCGTACCGCCTTTTTTTTTCTTCTTCTTCTCCTGCTGAAAGGATATTAGCCTCCCATTTTAGGCCTTTAGCCCTTCGGTATCAACCTGCTAGAAAAATGTCCCTCAATGGGTTATGACTGCCAAGATACGCGGAGGTCCAACAAATAGCTGACAGTTGGAGTGATGAATTCAGCCTGAGTCCTGCAGGGTGGTTAGTGTTTCAAATCATAAGGTAATCTTGGTGTCTTTGTTTCCATTCCCAACAAATTAAAAGACAGGAATTAACTTACTTGACGGTGTGGTTAACTAGGATTTTTTGTTGTGTCCCCTCTAGCTGAATATTCTTTTGGGTGCTGCAGTCTGATTGTGCCATACCTAAACCAGCCATATTTCTTCAACAGCCGTTGACTCCTAGAGACTCAAGTCTGTAACAGTCATTAAGAAGATATAGGCCATATTTCAATTCTTGACAAAGTAAAATCAACTGCTTTTAAAAAAAATCTTTATACTGTTTTCTTTATTGCCACTGCTGACTTGTTTCGGCCATATCAGAATTTATGGTTTGCTATGTGCAGATTAATTTCAGTTACTTTACCGCTACAAAAGTGATTTTATCATCACCTGTAGAAAATATTTTCCCCACCTGCGCTACACATTAGCTTGGATTTGTGAATGGCTGATATCATGTTGTCCTCAGAGATTTAAATGCTGGTGGATAAAATAACATACATGTATAAGGTACTTCTGCTTTAAGCATTGCTTTCTTTGAGAACGCTTATTGAAGTGGTAAGTCTGGTTCCTGTGTTTGTGGTTTTTGACACAGGGCAGTCCAGTGAGCCAGAATTTTGGGAAGGTTGTCGGAAGACAGCTGTACAGTGCCGCGCAGTTTGCCTACACCGCAACGAATAAATGAAAAGTCGCATCGAGGGTCTTTACTGCGCATATGGTACATATTAATATGTCAAAACACAAACGTGAAATACATGCGAGCGAGCCTGCCTGGGAACACTTCAAAAGCAGCGTACTCTCATCACCGCTTACCAGCCGGTTTGTTTTGCCATGTAGGCTAAAAACATTGAGGCCCCGAGCGGTATAACCTGCTGGGAAAGAGCCTGGAGCGATGCCCCATTCACTCCCACTGCTGCTCCCCACACTTTGCATCAGCTGCTGTTCGGATGGCCTTTCTGTGCGGTGCCAGAGGCTGCATTAGGCTTTGGGGCTCCTTTGACTAATCCTGACAGAAATAATAGAAGTAAATGAAGAGTTCTGGGGCAACCCTATGGCACAGTCTGTGAGGCAGTCTATGCTCAACTCGTATTGATTCTGAAAGTACAGCTCAGGGTTAGATTTCCCACCATGGCACATTGTCTGCTGTAATCCCTTCTCTATCTGTAACGCTCTGGAGGCAGTGATCCATATACGATTACCTGTGCAAACAGCAGTTTGTACTCTGAATCGAGTGAAACTCTGAAGCAAGCGAAGCTCTCCAGCAACAATGGAAATTTCCTTTTCCGTACAGTTTTTTAGTGCAGTGCAGTCAGAAAAAAAGAATATTTGATACCCTGATCCATTTATGATGAAAAATGAGATTAATAAATAACAACAAATTTACACATTTCATGTAATATATATATATATATATATATATATATATATATTGTACGTCACATTAACAGTGTAGAAGTTTAAATCCTAGTGAAAGCTACTAGCTAAGAAATTGAAATTAATATCAGGTAGCACAATTTCAAAAATTTGCACCACTGCAAACAGTTTTGGTGATGCAGTTATTTGAACAGCCCGACTGACTTTAAAGGGCATCTGCATATGCGTCTGTGTGTATGGTACAGTATAGACTATATCTGTGTGTTCATATAACACCATTTCTGATTAACCACTTACCTAAGAAATTTAAATTAATATTAGGTAGCACAATTTCTAAAATTTAAGATGGATTTCTATAATGGGACACTTTAAATCAGCTTGCTAACTTTGCACCATACATGCTAACTAACTTTAGAAGGCTACTGGGCAGCCACTTGTGGGATAGCCACTTTGTCTAAACAAAAGGATTGATGGTCCTGTGAAGTTTGGCTTCAGTTTTCTGTATTTCAACCATGCCAGTTCCAAAGAACAGCAGCACACACTGAATTAATGGTGCATGTCTACCTATTCAGATGAAAAACAAATCCTTAAATTCAATCCCTCTTTCCCTTTTAAGCCAAACAATAACAAGAATGATATCATGTCTACTACTGGTGCCCTGGTTGCTCTTGAACCTAAATCCAAAAGTTTGAATCACTAGCTTCTAGGTTTCTGATAAATAACTTTTCTGCCCAAAGTACATTCATACATGGACCCATTATAATTTTTTCACCATACACATTAACAGATTAATTAGTGTGATTTTACAGAAAACTGCCCTAATTGTCCTTTAATGTCTTTCTTTAAAAGGGCTGCCAGGCTGCATGAATCTGTGTTTCTGTACTGCATTTCTATTTGGTCATTTGCAGTGCTGTTCTACCTATCGTTCATTTGCTATTCCTGGTCAAAAGAACTAAAATGAACAAGGAAATATAAATATACATCAATATACACCATATTTTACCAGAACTTTACCTGTCAAATTAGTCTGTGAGCATAGTCCATTTAACAAGGTGAAGTTTGATAGGAATCCCTTAAAAGATCAGTGGTCACAGTGGTGTATGACAAAAAAAAAAAAAGTTTCCCATGTTTTCCTCTGCTGTCTTCAGATTTATTTTTAGTTTTGAGCCTTTTAACCCATTTTCATCATAGTTTGGAATGCCCAATCACAGCAGTAAACCTGTCGCATCATTGCAAGACCCTTTCATGTTTTGAACTGTTGAGTTTGGTTTGAGGTTCAGTTCCTAGTTTAAAAAAAAAAAACCCGAAATGTTTTGATTGGGGGACATTTATAAAAACATGCATATTGTAGGAATATAGTCCACCTATCTTATATTCTCCAAAAATATTTGCTGTACGTCTTGCAAAGACTATGTGGTTGATATTTTTAGACAAGACCACGACTACAGTCCCCTTAGGAATGCTCACATTCCTTTCCTGACAAAAATCCATATTTGATTAAAAATAATTTGAAAAGTACCCCTTCAGCTCTGCTGACTTTTTGCATTCAGATGTACAAGTGCATCATCAATGATAGCATGCCTCAGTAGCATAGGTTTGCAACTTGCACTTCCCCACATTCTTTCTGTGTGGAAACCACACTGAGAAGTTATTTATGGGGTTTGTCCAGTAGTCATTTTGTAATATCATTACCATCAGAGGCTAAAACTAACCGTGAGCCAAGTTAAATATCTGTTTTTATTTTAGGCACAAGAATATTTTTTCTGTGTATGGACAGACGTTTGTATTTTCAGGAGATTTTTCATAAAGTGACATATTAATGATCTACTTTGTGTTTTCAAGGTTCCTTTTAAAGCAGAAGCTTTGTATCTGAAATACATGCATGATATCACTGAACAAACATAAATGATATTTATCTGGGATCTGTTAAATGCCGTTATGGTAATGTTTGTGGGACTTTTACTTGCGCGTGTGAAGAAGTGAGATTTACATAAACACAGCCTTGGAGCTCTGAGGCAGCGGTTGTACTCAATGTTGCACTGAGCTACTGCACTATATACATCAGCATATATGCTTTGAATTATATATATATATATATATATATATATATATATGTATCAGTGCAAATAAGCATATTAATATTGAACACATTTTCTACAAATGTGGGATCATGACCTTAAGCGCCAATGTGAGAAGTCTATTTTATTGTACAGTGAAAATAGTTTTATTGTACGCATGGTTATAGTTTCCATACATCCATACTCGCATGAGTATGTAATTAATCATGGGCTGTTACACAAGCAGAGGCAAAACTGCGTCAGTAGATGTAGCCTATATGGTAGCAATACAGCATTTCATTAGAAATCTTTTCACAACTTTTCACAGACACTACAATGCGGTATAAACATAGAATGCCAGAACAGTACACCACCGCAACACTATTAAAGAAACACTACAGGTACAGGTCTATAAATATGTTGCAATCGTCCTTATAGTCTGTCCTTTAATTAGTGTGTTACTCCGCTGATCAGGCTGAGAGTGCAGGAATGGAGTTCAGACTGCCTGGACAGAATCGTTATTCTCCCCCTGAAGAACTATTCATCTATCAAGAGGGAGAAATGAGAAAATTTCACAATATCACTGATTTATTGTTTGTGGGGAGCCCTTCATTTAGTTTAACAAAATGCATTTCAGGGCCATGAAAAGTAACCAGTTTGCAAAGATTACTTTTTTGAAAGAAGAGTATTTCCAATCAACCATGGGGTCCTCTGAAATGGTGCCACTCAAAATATATGCTAATTCATTTCTTATTTTGGCCCAAAAAGAAAAAGAATCGGGCAAATCCAGAATAAACATGCTGATGTCCCTTTTTCTTTTCTGCACTTGAGACATAATGCAGAAAGCTATGATTTCATTCCGTTACATATTTCAGATGTTCTGTGAACTTGTTGAATGATTTTATATTGATATATTTCCCTGGTCCTATTTCCTAAAAGGATGTTTCTGGCGTCTAACAAGGCACTCGTCCAGGATCTGATATCAAGATTACCACCTATGTCTCTTGTCCAGGCTTGGAGCATTCCATTGGCCTTTGCAGTTGTAGTTGAATAAATAACATTTTACAAAATGTAGAAAAACAGTGTTGGGGGATGTCACGGCCAAGACATTCAGACATCAATAGGACTTTGAACTGAGGTCCCTGGTGGAAAATGTACTTATAATTTCAGGCTGGAAGGTAGACATAAAAGTATGTGTGTGCGGTTGCTAAATTTGAACTGGGCTTACACCAGGGCTTCCCAAACTGTGGGTTCTCGACCCCATATGGGGTCGCTTGATTTGATGAGGGGCTCGCCTGAAAATTTTGGGGAGAGTACAAAGTAGAAAAAAAAAAAAGTTGTAATTTTTGTCTCTTTAAAGTATGTGAATGTAGGCTACTACTTGTTGAACATCACAACAACCCAACTGTAATAATGCAATGAGGCATGAGAGGACGTGTTATGCAGCCAATACAGTCACGGCTAAATGGTGTTGGGCACGGGGCGTGTGTAAATTTGTGAGCATTCATTTAGACCCACGTCTAACGTTTGGGAGCCCCTGGCGTACACATTACAGCATAATATATATGAATACACCTCTACTGTACATGTAAAAATTATGTGGCTGAATACAGCATAGTTGAGAATTCAGATTTTAAATAGCATTCCAAGCCAAATTGCACATAAGTTGTTTCAGCTTCAAATGGAAGGAATATTGGCCTAACCCCATCATTATGGCATTTATTATGTAGCCATATATACTCACATGGGTTTGCTGTTTCAAAAGGATTGTTTATCCTGGGGGAAATATTAAGGATATTTTTCAGAAATAACTAATTTAATGTCAGTCACTTTTATATTGCCAAGCCCTAGTGTTAGAAAACTGTCAAAAGCCGCCTGGTTATTTCGGATCAGTGCAGAATCCTTGTTGAAAGTGCCCACCCTCTGGTGGTATGTAGGGGCACTGCAGTCTCATGCTGAGCTTCATGCGAGGAACTTTCTTTACAGTTATATACAGAATTCCCAAATGTCCCACACCATTACTGGGTCTGTGTGCATATATCAGCATCTGTGGAATTGTTTCATTTCATTAGTTTATATTTTTAATCATAGATTCTGATTTGGAGAGGACTGTTTTAACAGTTAGTAGTTTTTGCTTTCACAAAAAATTAAGATGTTTTAGTCAGAAAGTATGTTTTTCTGGACATTAACATAGACCAGATTACATAGCTTTGACTTCAGAACTCACATATACAGTAGTTTTATAATCACAATTATTATTGTATTTAATTATTTGAAGTCCCAGAAAAGTAAATCAGATACCTTTTGACTGTTGGAGAAATATGTATTCCAAGGCTGTAGTGTACTGTATCTAAAAATAAAATGGTTTACCGCACTGAAAATATTATTCCAGTTCAAAGAATTTGAGTATGTTTTTTTCTGAAAAAGCAATCATTCCTACAGTTAATCAGAATAATCCTATGTTCCCATGTAAAATTATTCCTAAAAAACGTCTTCTACAAAACGAAGCTTTTCAGTTAAGCACTGCTATTTATTATGACAAATTGTAGCAAAAATATTTGGACACGTAACACCACATTAGCTACGTTTTTTTCTCTTTCAGCAGAAAAATACTGCAACCAGGCTGTCATTTGAGTTCTTTTTCTTTTCTTAAATAACTATATATATATATATATATATATATATACACACACACACATACAGTGAGCTCCATAATGTTTGGAACAAAGTCTATTTTTTTTTTGATTTTGCTCTGTAATCCACCATTTTATATTTGTAATCAAACAATTCAAATGTGGTTAAAGTGCACATTCTCAGCTTTTATTTAAAGCAGGGGTGTCAAACGGAGTCCAGTGTCTGCAGGTCTTTGTGGTTTCCTTTCAGTCAGCTGCCAAATAAGGCCTTGAGAACAAAGTGTATGGATTCCTTAGCCAATCAATGACTTAAATGAACCACTGGTGCCAAAGACAACTTAAAATGATAGTATTTAGTACATTGTTGCATATCCTTTGCGTGCAATGACTGCTTGAAGTCTGTGATCATCATGGACATCACCATGTGTTGAGTACCTTCTCTGGTGATGCTCTGCCAGGCCTGTACTGCTGCCAGCTTCAGCTTCTGCTTGTTTCGGGGGCTAGTTGCCTTAAGGTTTCTTTTCAGCATATGAAACGCATGTTCAATTGGATTCAGTTGGATTCAATTGGATTCAGATTGGGTGAAAATTTTGCTGTTTGTGGCTTTGAAAAACTCACTCTGAAGTGAATTTTGGTCTCGTCCATGACCTTCTTCCTTTTTCCTGCAGGCTCTTTTAGGCACTGTTTAGCAAACTGTAACCTGGCCATCCTCTGTTTGCAGCTGGCTAGTGGTTTGCATCTTGCAGTGTAGCCTCTATAGATCTGTTTGTGAAGTCTTGACAGTAGTCACTGACGCATCCACACCTGCCTCCTGAAGAGTGTTCATGATCTGATGGACAGGTGTTTGTGGGTTTTTCTTCATTATGGTGAGAATTCTTCAGTCAACAACTGTGGAATTGTTCTGTGGCCTACCAGGTCCGTCGCGATTAGTGATCTCTCCCCAGTGCTTTCTTCTTAGTGATATTCCAAACAGTTTATTTTTGTAAGCCTAACGTTTGACCTACCTTTTTTTTTCTTATTTCTCTGTCTCATAGCTTCCTTGGCTTTCATTGGCACAACTCCGGTCCTCATGCTAACAAATGCCAATACCGACTCCAAAGGCAATTCAAAGCTTAGAATCAAAACGAGATAGTGAAAATCTCTTTTATACCTGCACTAAGGAAGCAATTGAACACACCTGACTCAGTAGAAGAACACCTGTGAAGCAATTTATCCCAAATATTATGGCACCCTGAAATGGGGGTACTGTGTAAGAAGTGCTGTAATTTATATATAGTGGAACCAAAATGTATTAAAAAAATACACTTTAATAAAAGCTGAGAATCTGCAATTTTAACCACATGTGTTTGATTCCAAATCTAAAATTGTGGAGTCCAGAGTCAAATCAAGAAAGAATATGTCTGTGTCCACAACATTTTATATATAACATTTTTATAGATATCTTGTGTTACCCAGATTGGATCTGGCTGCAGCCCTCATATTTTTTTATCCTCAGTCCTGGTGTACCAAGGGCGGTTAAAAGTAAAAACCACAGAACATCCCTCGAGACTCGGCCTTGCCAACCCCGGTCGCTTCTTCTCTGGGCTAAGACTGTGAAAGACTAACTGTGACTTCTCTTCCACCTGACACCAGTCCGACCCCCACACACACTCACTTGTTCAGGGGCAGGGATCAACGTTCAGGGGTCAAAGCAGTGCTGCCAGCCCAGGATAACCACCTTGTGTCTATTTGGCCGCTGCTGCCAATGGAATTTATTGGCTGGAGTCCTCAGACAACCAAGCCTGGTTTCACACTATAAAGTTTCCAGCCTTTTGGCGCGACGTTCCGTTTTCGTTTACACCTGCAACAGGTGTCGGTTCTGCTTCCACTGTCATGTAAACTTGTGATAATTATTAGAAATGTAGAATAACTGCTGCTGTCATCCTTCGCTTTGATAATGAATAGTTCGCTCTGATAATGAACGATAATGAATAGTTATAGTTCATTTTTGGTATTTGCTTTAGGATAAGTAGACATCTGGGAATTGAAGGTGTACTTTAATGAGGCAATAGACTTGAATGTCATTGGTCTACTTTTAACTCATTTGGTTCTAAATGCATTGCAAAAATATTTGTACATTCACATTTTTAAATCTAATGGTGGTTTCATATTGAATTGCATTTTGTTTGACAATAATTTGGTAATCCCTGGAAATGATCTTAAAATGAATGTTTAACAAGACCCTAATTATAGCAATGAAAGGAAAAGTTCACCCTGCACATCTGTGGGTCTCAGTAGCCTCTAGTACTGGTGAAACTTTAGTAATTCAGAAGCGAATGTTAGCTGAGCAATTAGCGGAAGTATGAAGGACTGATGGCTCTGAGACGCACGGGTAATCGCAGCTCCTGGACCTCGAGTGGATTTATGAATCTGCTTCATACTTTCCTAGTTTGTAATGTGTAATATTTACAGATAGTTTCCTCGGAAAGTAATTTATGAGGGCATTTAGTCACCGCTGTTAAGAAGGCCAAATCCTCCTGGTAGTAAACGTCCTGAACAGTAGGTCTTAACTTTAAGCAGGCAACGTGCGGGAGGGAACTGTTCACCTGGGTTAAATCATCTGGTTGAAAGGCTCGTCCTTTCTGGAACCCCCCCGCCTCCCTTCTTTGTTCTATGATAAGAATATATGTAGGTTCGTGTAAAAATAATACTTATTAGTGATTGGGGGAAATGCAATCTGAAAAATTTCAAATTATATACATATAATTACTGAAGGACAAATATCTTTTATGCTCTACATTTGTGAATGAATGCATTCCTATGAAGCCACAGACCGCTAGGTGTACAGTATAACTGATACAGTTATCTGCAGTTACAGATACAGTTACAGATACGGTTACAGATAGACAGACGGCGTTCTTGTTTTAAAGAATGCCTTCGAGGCCGAAAAATGCGAGCATGTGATTCCCCCCAGCCCACCTCGCGTCTAAACATAGCTTTTGTTTTCACAAGGTAAGCTCCGTGCCCTCCCAATCCTTTGAAGAGTAAAAAACGGTCAAGACAGAGGAACAGCGGATCAACTGCTGTTAGCGGGCAAGTGGTTTACATTTAGGCCGGCGTCGTAATGTGGGGCGCACATGTGGGGCGTCCAGGAGCGCTTCGCAGTCGCCTCGCTCCGCCTTCGCCGCAGCTTGATAAAATGCCCGTTCGGGACGCGCGCCGAGATCGCTTTCTAGATTTTTCCGCGTACTGTACCTTCCGCCGGCCGTCTGAGAGAGTTGCCGTGAACACAGAAATGAAACGTCCAGAGGATAAAAGCAACGCGGTGTAATATTAGTTGACGGTTATGTTATGCATATTTATTTTAATTTGAAAAGAGACATTGACACTACTTGGCAGTCTAATAATCGGCCTTGTGCATTCGTACACAGAAGATGTTTGTGTAGTGTGTAACTAATAAACTCAGAAGCAGTATCGCATGAATTTGCTGAATTTAAGTGAATCTGTGGTTAATTTAAAAAACTGTGACTGTTCACTTGCCAAAAGATTTTTCTTTGTATCTAGCATCACATTTCTAAGCCACGTAACACGTCCAGCATTACGCCAGCTTACTGCTTAATGTTCTACCTATTGCATTTCAGCTTTCTTTTCTTTCTGTTTCTCCTTTGTCTGTGAAGTTTCTTTTTTTGGAAATCTAAACAACAAAAACAGATGAACCCAACCAGTTCCCTATGGCAATAGACTTATATACCATATCCCATATGTCATGACATTCTGGTGATGCCTTATGAATGCTTTTTTTTTTTTTTACAGTGGTAAAACAGAAGATCTACTTCTGTACTTATTAAAGTGAGAGCGTGTGCAAAAGTTCTATATCAAGAGTGCCATGGTAACCTTCAGACCACCTGTTTTAAATCTGTACAGTTATGCATATACATGTTACATTTAAATACAATAAAAACCAAAAGCTGTTCAATATCCTGCATGTCTTAAAAAAAAACAGTTTTTACCCTAACCACTTGTTTACTTTGCTGTTACTTAGTAGCTAATTTGAAGGAAGAAAACATGGTGCATGTGTGTGTGTAGCAACTGTCAAAACAAGTCTGAAAAGCAAACATTTTGGCATCCATTTTCTTTACAGTTCTAATGCAGATCAATGTCTATGGTTTCTGCCTACAGCACAGCACAGTAGTCTGATTAACTTGTGTGAATTTCCCCGTGTTTACAGTGGAAAAACATAAAGCTTACCAACCTGATGTAAACAATGTTGTGCCAGAGGGGTGTTTTAATAAGCCTGTTCTTTCAATGCGTTAATCCTTTCTGTAATTCCACCAGCTATTTCATTAATCGTTGCCTTGAATTATTATTTCAGGGAGGCAATCAGCCGGCCACTGTGATCGCACTGTGCTCCATGAGGGACTTTAACTTGGCGCAGGAGACTTGCCAGTTGGCCATCCGGGATGTAGGTGGCCTTGAAGTTCTCATCAACTTGCTGGATACCGAAGAAGTCAAATGCAAAGTGAGTCTTCCTGCCAAAGATGCTACTGGGCTCACAGAAACATGCTGTTTGCCAGTTTGCATTCATAGCAGGACCCCTGCAGGCAACATCGCAAATCTCAGTGTTGAAAGGCACGGGGTAGCAATTATTTTCTTAAATAATTTAAATAAAAAGATATATTTATGATCTATATTATTGGAAATGAACAGATGTCTGTTTTGAGCATACATACAGTTATTTATGCTCTTTGAGTATTTTCCTTGACAAGTATTGTATTAGCCTTGAATTCAGCAGTGATTGCTAAAACACCTTAAAATTCATCTGCTTTTTGAAGCTGTTTTTGGGAGCATAATGTTTAGAGAAAAAATAGATTTTATTTTTTCCGTCTTTAGATCGGCTCTCTGAAAATCTTAAAGGAGATCAGCCGAAACTCGCAGATCCGAAGGGCCATCGCCGACCTGGGTGGGCTGCAGACCATGGTGAAGATATTGGACTCCCAAGATAAGGAGCTGAAGTGCCTCGCTGCCGAGACCATCGCCAATGTGGCCAAGTTCAGGAGAGGCAGAAGGACAGTGAGGCAGTACGGTGGAATAAAGAGACTGGTGAGTTGCTCCCAGGTGGCTCAGTCACAGTGAAGGCACTCATGAGTGAAGGCGATTTACAGAAAAACCCACACTGTCTTCCTCAACCTGCCGCGTTGTGCATTCTCAGCTGTCTCACTCACAGGTCAGCTACCTGCTGCCCATGTCCTTTACAGGTGGGTAGCTCTGGGGGCATCTTTAAAAACTGACAGGGCACCTCAGAAGGAAACGCGTTTGGGACACAGAACAGAATTACTGGAGAAAGTGTTTCTGTGCAGCACATAAAATCAGAGTTTACAGAAGTGACACAAGGGCTAACGTTCTGACAGATACATATAAAAATTATATGGTATAAAAATTGTTTTGGTAAAACTCAATGATCATCTTTGTCGATCAGCTGAACCTACCTAACTTTTCTGGCTAGGCTATATTAGCTATGAGCTATCCTATGGGAGCAACTGAAACCTCAATTCTGATGGTTGACATTAAGCCTGTAGCTTATTATGGAATTAAGACATAAAAACTCCTTGCTTTGCTGAACTGATGTCCAATATTTCAAGTAATATTGTATACTGCTTTAATGCATATTAAATCTCTTGGGTTGTGCTGCCACGGCACGCAGGTTTCTCCAGATACTGGCCTTTAAGCAAAATTTGAGGTTACGGCAAGCTAAGAAGAAGAATGCATTTTGGATGACCTCTGATTGGAACGGGTCTCGAAAAGACAGATGAGCAGAAGCTGCCTTCACAGGTAGCTGCCCTGTGATTGGGGCACAGGGCTCTTTTCAAAGATCTAGATCCAATTAAACAGACCGTTCAGCCTCAGCAGAGCAGATTCGGTGACGTCAGGGTAGTTCCATAGGAAACAGGAACAGAATGTCTTCATCAGCTGGGTTTTTGTTTATTTGTGGAGCAACTATGATTAAAGCTAGCGCATTGTATATTTTCCTTAGTTCCACGGTGGATATATTCGTCCTTGATCCTGGATATTGTTTCTGAGATTCATTTCGTGCAAAATGGTAGACTACGTGAAACGAACTGAAAGGGCAGTCATTTTTCATGCATGCATGTTTGCATTCAGGAAATGTACGGGATGATCATTTCCTTAGCTGTAAAATTCCACCTGAAGGAAGGACCAGCTGCAGACCTGGGGGGGGAGGGGGGGGCTTGGGAGATTGAGCTCCTCGTGGCGCCCCTGTATTTCAAGCTGCAAATAAATTGATTGTCATAACGATCTGGAAATCCCCCCCACCCCACCCCGACTACGGCACTGCCTCATATGGTTTTTCCCTTACAAAACAACCAATCCACGGGCTGATCTGGTAAATGGTGATTGGGTTCATGGCCACAGACAGATCCGTACAACTGAAGCGTAAGCTCGAGGTCATTCGCTGCCTTTGTCACTCACTCATTCAGTTACCATTTTGCCCTGAGTCATCCCTCTTTGCAATTATTTTGACATGTTGCAGTTTCACGAACGATATCAAAGGATATTATAAAGCCTGTTCGGACCACACCAGGGAGACAAACAGCTCAAGTGAAAAATGGAGGATGAAAGTGGGGTCTCTCCTGTGCAAGGTGGAGCTGCTGGACTGCGTGCCGGACTCGGCCGCGCTGACGCAGGAGCAGGAGCGGGACGTGGAGGTGGCGCGGTGCGGGGCGCTGGCCCTCTGGAGCTGCAGCAAGAGCACCAGGAACAAGGAGGCCATCCGCAGGGCGGGGGGCATCCCGCTGCTGGCGCGCCTCCTCAAGTCGCCGCACGAGAACATGCTGATCCCCGTGGTGGGCACGCTGCAGGAGTGCGCCTCCGAGGTGAGAGTCCGCCCCCCCGCGGGCCCCGCCCCCCGAGGGCCCCGCCCGCTTCCCCGGGACTGCTGCCGCGGTTCGCTATTCGCCCGCTTATCAGAGGGTCTTATCGAGGGCTGCTCGTAGGCCGTGTCTCTTAAAGTTTGTTTTTGCATTTGATCTGTTTGTGCTGCTGGGTGTTTGCTGATAGCGTTCAAGCTAGAGTGTCTTGTGCAATGATGCCCAGGGTGGTTCAGTCAGTAAAGGCATTCCCCATTAGTGCAGGCTTGGCGCTATAGCCCGGACATTGGAGGTTTGTAACCGACCAGTACCATTCGCTGGCTATGATTTGGCACTTTAGCCCACGCATTGGAGGTTTGTCACTGGCCAAGGTCATATACTGCCTATGACTGGCGTTCAGTACATAGTGGGCTTTGTCCCGCTAGAGGTAGTGTTCCCTGTAGTGTGTAAAACAGCCCCAGGCTCAGGGGAATGGATAAGTGCACACTCCAGCGATGCATGCACACTGGCCCAGCGCTCCTGGCGTAGGGACGTGAGTGGCACAGAACGCCAAAATCAACAGCTCCAAGTAGATGGGAAAGAAACTGGAGGGAAACTTGTCGCCAACAGTGAACGCCGGCAGCGCCCTACCTGGGCTACTAGCCTGCGAGTAAAAGCACCGTGTCTCTGGCCTGCGTGCAGGGGAGCTACAGGATCGCGATTCAGACCGAGGGAATGATCGAGGACCTGGTGAAGAATCTCAGCTGCGACAACCAGGAGCTTCAGATGCACTGTGCCAGTGCCATTTTCAAGGTAATCCGACCTTCCTCATTCGTTTCCTTTTACGTCTGTCGTGATGTCGTGAACTATTTTTGGGAACATTGCAGCAGGGCGTAATCGCAATTCCACTGCAGTTCAATATATAATAAATGAATTTCTTCTGAAGTAACATTAGCTTGTAATTACGGCTCAAAGAATCCATTCATGCTCGGAGGCATTCTCCTTGGCTGTTGAGGGTTTTGGATTCTGAGCAAAACGAAACGTAAGCGGGGCCCTTCATTAGCGGTCCTCCTCGTTCCGTCAGTTTCCGTCTGCTTTTTTTTGCAACGACGGCGCACGTGTTCACGCTGCGATTTTTTCGGCTTCAGTGCGCGGAAGACAGGACCACGCGTGACCTCGTCAGGCAGTTCGGAGGACTGAAGCCCCTGGTGGCCCTGCTGAAGGAGACGGAGAACAAGCAGCTCCTGGCCGCCACCACGGGAGCCATCTGGAAGTGCTCCGTCAGCATGGAGAACGTGGTGAAGTATGGGATACGCCGCTAGCCCTCGTTAGCGAGACCGTCTCCTAATCCCCGCAGCGAACACGCGCGCTCGGCCTCCACCGCGCCTGACGCCAGCCCTCGGAGATGAAGCTGCGCTGCATCGTGTCTTACTGTACGCACGTTGACAGCTTCTGACTTGTACTATTGGCTGTAAAAAACTGTACTGATGCAGTTAATGTTTGATAGGATAATGCAGCTATTATTTTCACTTTCACCCTGAATTGTATGAATGCTTTCTCTTAAATGCAGTTTATGATGTAGACTTGTGAAAATGTGAAAAGGACCAGTTAGAGCTGAGAAGAGGCCCCATGTGATAGCAGTCAGCTCCCGCACCGTCTTGCGGTTACCTTCGCCTGTCTTTACTGGAAAGACACTGTCCAGGAGGAGCTGTGTTCTGAGACCCTGTGGCCTAGTGCATTGATCCACTTCGCACTCAAACAGGCCCAAAAAGGCTGCCAGCAGCTACGGGTGGAGCAGTCACGTGTTGCTAATTATTCACATAAGGAGTCAGGTTTTCCACAGACCGAGCATTCTCACGTCCATCTCCAGGGCAGTCAACGCGATTGTATGAACGGCGGCAAAGTTCTTGTACTGCGTCTGTACGTTCTGACCTTCTTTATTTGACCGTTCTGTCAGAGGAACGCGTCATTCTGACGCTCAGAACGAGCTTCGGTTTTTACGGACAGCTGGTGACGCGCTTGTCAAAGCAGCGGCTGATTACCGCTGAACGCGGGCGTGCAAACCCAGGGAACGTGCCCCGGAAGCGGCCGGCCGCTCTCGCCAGTGCTGTCAGTTCACAGATTTTCAATCATTTGACACGTAAAGCGTGCAAGGCCTTTAACTGCCACTTCGCTATGCAACCACTGACACTTGGAGAGGTTCCCTAGCCTTGTCAATGTCCGACAATTTGTTAGCAGGTAACCTTCTTTTTCAAAATAAATAATAGCCGTGAATCGTGACCTGGCACACTTTTTACCCCCGTAAAGGTAGTCCAAAAAAAATAATGCTTTAGCCATATTTGTTTCACATGCAAACTGTGGCAGGGGACAGGACAAGAAAAACTCTCAAATGCATTATAAATGTATAAAACATTATTTATGTATGAACAGTATCCCATTAACAAATTTCAGGATTTTTGTATTTTTCAGAGCCGCCACACTGACATGAGCTTGAGTTTCTTGTAATTTTTGATTAAGACTGACTTGAAATTTGTAGGCTTTGCAGTAATAAGTTAACCTTATTAATTCTGCCATCTGATTTGGAAATAGAAAGGCATCCCACAATGACTCACAGTGCGTTTCTGTCCCATTATTTTACAACAGCTTTTCTACATTGAGTGCAGCCCCAGTCCAGCTGGGATGACAGATTTTTCATTGGGTTGGAAGCCGCTGCCATGCTAATGGTAGATTCAGTCATTTAACCTGCCCACGACACATTTATTTTACTGTGAGTAGTTCATTTAAGCCAGCCTGCTTTTTTTTTCAAGGATTATAGGCACACTAGATTTTTCCTGAATTCCATGGACCGCTGAACCCATGCTAAAGTTTGAAATAATAAAACCTGCTTGAATTCCTCGCTCAGAGTTCAGGACTAAATGCCCCCTTCTCTCCTCCGAGCGACTTTGGATTTAAACACGTACGCACAGGACGGGAGAGCAGAAAGGTGCAGATGTCTTTTGATGGCGTGAGAGAGACGAGCAGACTTTCCTGTCTCACAAAGCGTCAGCAGAACAGCCGTGACCTCCCGCACATCATTGAGGTTATCGTGGAATAAAATGTTATAAGCATAGCGCAAAGTGGGTTTTTCAGAACCTTCCGGTCTCTGGCTGCCATATGAACCTTAACATGCGGTCGATTATTACACAAAAGCACCAAGATTAGCAAATATTCAGAAAGCATCCAGGTAAGGTGATAAAACTAAGTTAACTGTACTGGCAGTTTGAAATGTAGCACTCAGTGCAGTTATTACTGTTGTTGGCCTTTGGTCTCTTTGGTAATTACTGCGTTGTAATAACAATGCTGCTATGCAGAAAAGCACTAATAGTTATAGCAAAGATACTTTTGATACCACTAATTGCGTGTAAACAGCAATTGGTGACACTTCATTAACAAACTTCAAAATTCAAAATAGCTCTATTATGCTTATGAAAGGGGTGTTATAAATGACACAACAAAATCCAGCTAGAAAAAAGTGAGGAATGCATCCTCTTGTAACACTGCCATTTAACTCCTCTTTTCCCAGGGGCTCTTTAAAAAAAACACGCAGTCATTCCGGTTAGTTTTGGACGGCGTGGCCAAGTGGGTGCAGACGAAGGTAAAGCCGCTCCACCGCACGCAGGCGGGACGCGAGCGCGACGCAGAGCTTTAGCGCACGCTTCGCTTCGCCAGCAGCGCCCGCTCCTCGCGCTCCCCCAGCGCTTTCCGAGCGACGTATAAAAACGTCAAGGTCCGTCAAATCGTCGGAGAGAAATGACCAAGCCATTACCGTCAGATGAGAAGCGCTCACTGTAATAGAGCCTCAAGGAGCGTTGTTCGAGGCCTGCTCTCGCCTCAACAGTCAGTCGCGTGCTCAGATGAAAATCAGCTTGAAATGTACTCTGCAGCAATGATAATTAATGGGCAGGTTTGTGAAAGCTCACGAGCAGTACAAACAGCTTTAGTGGCAGATAATAGACAGTGCTTCTTTGTGTAAGGGATCTATGCCATACCATGCTTTTCCATAAGGAGCTCCCGAGATGTGAGCGGCAAGACCTTCTGCAAAAACCAGAAGGAGCATATGGCAGCTATTTGCTTGATTAATGATGCATAAAAATGAAAAATGATTGATAGCGAAAACATAATTGCGTTCATAAATAAGTTGTGCTTACTTAAACCTTGCATCTTGCCTTTGAATGTATAGCAGGTTTTTCTAGTTTTCACCATACCTGTTTCATAGGAGCAGAACTGTTAGGAATAACTAAGATTCATTATAGTCCAAATGATAAAAAGTGTTTAAAGTTAAAAAGCACTCATAAAGAGGCTTTTATGAGAGCACTGATGTCATTTGCAAGCGAGTTTCGCAAAAAAATTTTACTGAACACAATGCCATCTTGAACGCATTGCGTATTGAGGAGCTACAGAAAAAAGAAAGAAAAAAAAACGTCTTGATGAGAAAGTCTTTATGATGGAAAGTCTCTTTTGCCAAGACGCGGAGTGCACTCGGCAGTCTAGGGCTCTGTCTGAGGTCAGGTTCCCGTCGTTAAGTGACGACTGCTGACCGTTTCCCCTGCTGTCTCAGCCGTTTATGTGACAGGAGCTGCCCTTGCTCAACAGCACATGTAATTTCAAGACAAAACCACATTTACTGTCCATCATAAGAACGTCTGACTCTCTTCCTTTTTGCATAAATTTGGGCTCTGGGGCGCTGAGCCGCGTAAGGCGATGGGGTTTTCAGTGCGGACGGCGAATCTCGCTGCACAGAACACGTTGTGAGTTCACACGCATTCGGGCCAGCGGGCTGTTTTGTCAGCGTCTGGCTGATTCACATCGCTTTCTGTGTGGTGTTCACGGGCTCGGAAACTGACTGCAATCCAACTGTCTTGATGCACCTAAGAAATATGCTTCCACGCCTTTGTAGAAGGGAAGAGCTGTGTTATACTGTTACTCGGAGTGTGCCACGTTGAGACGTGATTCACTGTAAGGAAGCACGTGATAGATGAGAAATAGGCTGCACAGAAGCCCACGCCTGGCTCCGGCATCTTTTTGACGAGGTTTAATAAGGCTTGCAGCTGCAAGGAATTGGCCGTTTGAAGCGAGCTCTAATTTAGCTCCTTCTTGCCTTGGTAATTTCTCACGTTGGCATCGGCGTTTACGAAAATAAGGCGCGGCTCCCCGTCCATTCATCCGAGCTAATGCGCGCAATTAAGACGCAGCCCCGCTGCAGATAACAGCGCAGCTGTGGCGCACGAGCTGCATTGTTTTTGCTGAATCCAGTAAGTTAACTTTGGCAGCCTTCTCCGTTCATTACCGTCTCACTCGCAAGAAAATCTTTCGGTGGACTGCGACCAAAACCGAGTGACCTTGGACACTTTCTACAATAGCCTGCAGCTCCGGGTGCCAGGAACCGTAACTGCGAATAAAAACAGTCGTATAACCCAGCCGTACATCATAGGTTTGTTGAGGCTTTCTGAAACCACATCATATCCCCTCTGAAATGTTTACTGGAGCTTCCCAGTGTAAATTGCTGGCCGGCGGAGCGAGATCACGGCGAGGCGGAGAGACGATCTCTCCAAGCCGCGAGGGAAGCGGACCGCTGCGGAGCACACGCATGTTTCGGGCGCGCAGCGAAGCGTGGGAAAAGTCTGGCGCTGGTAAACAGCGCACAGAGGTCGAGGCCGCGGCGCTGCCAGAGCTAACCCAACCCCCGCCGGTTTCAGGTTCCAGGAGTACAAGGCGCTGGAGACGCTGGTGGCCCTGCTGACCCACCAGCCGGAGGAGGTCCTGGTCAACGTGGTGGGGGCGCTGGGCGAGTGCGCCCAGAAGCCCGCCAACCGGGCCGTCATCAGGAAGTGGGGCGGCGTGGAGCCGCTGGTGGGCCTGCTCACCGGGACCAACCGCGCCCTGCTGGTGAACGTCACCAGGGCCGTGGGGGCCTGCGCCACGGAGCCGGAGAACATGGCGTGAGTGGCCGCTCCTCTGAGGGCCGGGCCCATCGAGGCCCCCGTGTTCCTCTAAAGCAGGAGCCTTCAAACTTACCCCAAAAGGACCGGCGTGTGGGTGCAGGCTTTTGTTTTAGACCAGCACTGAGACACCTGGTTCGACTTGTCATACTCTTGATGGAAGACCATCATTGGTTAATTAGTTGAATCGGGTGTCATAATGCTGGACCATAAGAAAAACTGTGTACCCACACCGGCCTTTTTCAGGTAAGGTTGGACGCCACTGCTCTAAATGCATCTGATGCCACTAAGCTATAGCTCCTCAAATCTGGACCTCAAATCCAAATCCGGCTCTGGTTTTCTTTTTCCCCAGGTAAGTAACCGAACAATTAGTGCTTCTGATTGGCCAGACTGTATTGGCACCTGACTCGCAGGTGAAGGGAGGGTGGAAAACCAGCAGTTCTTGGACCTCGAGTGATTTGAGTAACAAGGCGACTAAGCGCTGCTAACCGGAGCTGCTCTTACCCTGCAGCGGGCTACATGTGGCCCTGATAAAACACGGCGCTGGTGTGTAGAAGCAGGCTGCGGTCGTAGCCAGAGCTAGGCTACCAGATGTGTGATTTATAAGAGAGGCCGTAGCCTTCACGATGAACGTACTGCTGTGTTTTATATAACCCAAACTGTGCTGGTCTGTTGAGAAACGCACTGTGTGTGCCACGCCATCTGATTTTCATTGCTTTTACAAGGTCGTTACGGAGTTAAAGCCCCCCCCCCTCTCAATTAACACTGGACTCAAATAAAGAACTTCATGATCAAGTGCATTTTGTTAGTTAGCAGTTGATGCAATGAGCTGAAAAATAATACATTTATGGAGGTTTGCAGATTAAAGCAAAATGCTATTTGAAGGAACAAGGCTTTTTAAACAATTAACTGCAAAAGAGGCACAATTCGGCACAAGAATTGTTTTACGGCAAATGCTGTTCATGTTTTCCCAAGGAAGATATATTTAGGTCTCTTGCCCTTTGCATTCACACTTAGTTACGGGGAGAAAGTCGTTATTTCCACAGGTTTTTGCGGGAGCGATTTATTTCGAGCATTGTGTACAGTAGTTTGCTGAGCAATTAGCATAGTTCACATTTGATTGTTTCCTGCCTTAGACCAGTATGGTCAGGGCTGTTTCTGAAATCAAGCGAGCCGGGTTACTCGAGAAGAGGGCTGTCGTTCGGTGCGGAGGGAGAGAGGGAGGCTTCAAGGCTCCGCCCGCCCCGTTCCCAGTGCGCTTAGCGCTCTGCAGACTCGCGCCGCTCACAAACAGGACCTCTTTTACTCTGGGCCTTAAAACTGCTTTTATGTACGGAGAAGGGGTTTGTTTATACAGGAAAGGGCTATTATGGATCCATCTACATAAGATCGTCTGGTCGGCGAAGGAGAACCGCAAGCCCCGTTCCTCGAGCAGCTGACAGATCGACTCTCCATCTGGTTTACTTTAGCCCGGAGACTACACGCTACATACAGTACGCAGATGCGTGCGCCCATGCTAATTCTCCTTTAGTGCCTGTCCTTTCTGCGCTACGCTCAGCGCCATTCCGCCTGTTGTAAGCAACAACCCTATGCTAGCGCATGTAGCCTAGCAACACTCTCTATCAGGTCTTTATTGTTTTTGCCCGTACCAATGGAAGTCGTATAACGAGTGTTTAAAACGTTTTGAATGCAATTTAAGAAGGTTGTGCACTGAACACCATCGGTTGAGCTCGGGTCAACACTGAGATGAATACACAGCGTGCAGGTGCCCCGAAGATGATTTCAAATATCTGCCGTCTGATTTTTTTTTTTTCCCCCATCATCAGTCATCTCATCAGCCCCTCATTCTTCTTACCTGTCCGTACCGAAGAGGATAGTTTTTTTGTGGGCGATATTGAGTTTGGCTTGTCAGTGTGCTGGATTTAAAGCACCCGGCGGACTCTGATCTGACGTTATGATGTCCCAGACTGATTTATACGCAGGGGAGAGAGACGGCCGGGGCGGAGACATCTCTGATGAGATTTCATTCATGGCCAGCGGCGGAGACGCTCTGATTAGAGAGTGTTTAAGCAATCACCACGGCGTTCGACGTCAGGCCGGTCGGTGGAGAGCGCACATGGGAAACGCGTTACACGTTATTTATGCCAGACGACGGGCGCTCCGTGGCGTTCCTCCGCAGGCCCCCCCCCCGGGCCTCGGCCACAGCCGCGCGCTCGACGTGAAATACGGCACGGGCTTAAGTAAACTCCGCTCGGACGCGGTGAATTATTGCCAAATCTGTCTCTGGCTTGATTCGGAGAAAAAGTCCCTTGTTCTGTACAGCCAAAGGAAACACTACCGTTTGTGTTTGCTTCAGATCGGTTTGTGAAACATATATTAAGGCTATTGTACAGTAGTGAAGAGGTGTGAAGCTCTGACCTGCCCTTGCCTTGTGTGATATGCCTGTAGTACTCTGTTGAGGGAGGCTTATAGAGAGGCTTATCCGTGCTGATGGTCAGTCTGCTTAAGTGTGCGCCAGAGTGCGGTTTTGTGCAGAAAAGCCCCAACTGTGGAAATGCATGTTGTGTTATAGGGAGCCTTTTGCTTTGCTGGTGCTGAAGCGTCTGTCTCTCTCTGCTGCAGTATAATAGACCAACTGGACGGGGTTCGCCTGCTCTGGTCACTGCTGAAGAACCCCAATCCAGACGTCCAAGCCAGTGCCGCATGGGCCATTTGCCCTTGCATTGAAAATGCTAAGGTAAGGCACAAATTTTTGTACACATAGTCATACAGAATGTGGAGTAAAATGACATCTCTTTTTCTCGCTCGCTGTAAGTGTATGTGCGTATGTGGGTATGTGTGTGTGTTTGTGTCCACAGAAAAGAAACTATTTGTAAATTTTGTGAATTACATTTTTATGAGTGTATTCAACAGAAGGATTATCACTTCCTTGATTATATTACCATCCAGGAAATTAGGACTTTTCGAAATGTTCACCTTCGAACTGCAAAAATGATCTTTGGCTGAAATTGAAAGAATACTGCCTGCTTATACCATCAGGCGCATGATCTGTATCACACGTTGCCTTTTATAGATGCCATTCCGAGGGCGCTGATGCCAGCCACGCCGAAAAAGAAAACCGATATGAACCGTTCGCTAATGGGAAGCAGAGTCCGCTGCACTCTGTTGGCGAGCCTGGAAACAGACAGTCAGAGACAGAGAGCAATTTCCTGCTACGCGAATAACCGATTCTCCAAAGAAAGCCCCTGCGCAGCGTCCCGGAGTCAGACAATTAGCGGCCAGCGCTTGGCAGCAGGCCTGGCTAGGCCCGGGCTTGCATCACATTGATCTTCATTCCGTGTAAACATACAGCGCACTGCTGCGACCCCGACACAGAACTGCGGATAGCTTGCCATCGTTTGACATTAATTTCTGTCTCCCCCCTTAACTTGAGGTTTTCTGAAGTCAACTTTTCTGTTTGAATATGGAACCGGCGTTTTTTTTTTGTTTTTTAAAACGGCGTTAGATGTGGGGTACGATCCCGGTCCGCCAGCACGACCGACCGCTTGAGTGAAAATAAACGCTGCGCGCAAGCAGGTGCATCGGGGCAAATCATATTTCATCGTTCGGGAGACGGGAGAGCTTTCTGGCTCAGGAGAAAGGGCTGAAGTGATGCACAGTGTGCTGGCCACATGGAAAAGAGGACGGGAGATCTTATTGAAAGCTAACAAAGTTTGACAGTGTTTGTCCGACGTTTATGGTGGCAATTTTCAGAACGCATGCCATTTCAGTGAGTTCTTGGGCTGGGGCAGCGTCGGGAGTGAAGCGGCGCATTCCGCCCGTGCGGCGGGGGGAACCCGATCCTCCCCGGCGCGCTGGTTATTTAGATAAAACGCATCTGGTTTGAGTTAGCGACAACAGGGCGGATTTATGACGGACAGAGCCTCGCTGTGAGTGCAGCTGGACGCTCCGCGCCGCTCTTATCTGTTAGCCCAACGCGTGCGCTCGCTCTCTGTGCGTGCGTGCGCGCGGAGGAAGCCCGCTAATGCTAAGCGCTTCGCGAGACGGGCGTATCGCTCGTTGGAGGATGTGACCCGTCTGTTGTTGAGGTGAGGAGCCGCGGCTGTAGGGCAGCAGCACAGAACTGCACTGCAGTCAGAAGCTACTGTCTGGGCTCTTTCCCTCTTCCTGGACTCACTGCTTATATGTACAGTACTGGTTTACAGATGAGTTAGTCGACAGACAGACAGACAGATAAACAGATATTCTTTATTTTTAATACAATAAGTACTCCAAAGATTCAACGGAACAGGAAAAAAAACTAATAGTAATAAATATAAATAATTAAATAATTTTTTTTTTTTAAATCTCTAACATTCCACTTTATTTAGATAGACTAGACATGTCATCCTCTGTTTTCCTGGAACAAATGTACCTTTCTTAATGGTGCAGTATGTGAGTTTGTTTTATAAGACTTTTAGAAGACATTTAGTCAAATTTCATTTACATTGTGACAAAAAAATGTGGTCTCTCTGACTGCCCCAGGCTCCGCCACTCTAAATTTTGCGCCTGAATCTTAACAACCAATCAGGACAGCTCTCTGCAAGGAGGCTTCCCTACCTGCCTGTCAATCCTCTTACGTGTTAACAGCTCTGTCAGAGTAGGGCTACACAGGTAAGTCTAGAGATAGCGTTATGACTGGCTCGTAGAAAACGAAGAATGGCAGAGAAAAAGTTTCCAAAATAAAAGGCTGAATCTAACTCTCTTGCTCGTTCCTCCAAACTCACATACCGCACCTTTAATGGTCAGGATGAAATCAGATTTGCACATGTGGCCACACCGTTACAACATTTTCCTCAGCACACCACATCAGATCATGTGTTAGCCATTTTGGTGTAGCGCTGGTGCCGGGCCGAGCTCAGTGCGCGCAGGTTCATAGAGCTGCGGTTTTACGGCCGTCGCAGTCAGAGCCCTCAGTGTGGCGCAGCTGCCGCTGTCAGAGAGCCCTGTCATCCCAAGAGCCATCAGTATTCCCGAGGAAGCGCTTCCTCTCCGCGCGCCGGGGGGTCGAACAGCGCTCGTCCTCCTCCTCCGGCTCGCCTCCCGCAGGAGCTCAGAGCTCCGACCGCGTCCGCCGCGCCCCCCCCCCCCCCCCCGTCCGAACGCTCGCGTACCTCTTTGCCTCCCTTTAACGCGCTCGTGCGTGCCACGGCGTCCGTAAGCGTGACGAGGTCGTTAGCGCGAATCGTTCGCGTGCCACTACGTTACTCGGGCTTTCTCTAGCTGTAGCGCATCGGCAGCTGCATCTGGAGAGGTTGTGCTGTCGAGTGTATCCCCCGGACAGAGCGTGGACATCCGTGAGATTTATTGGCAGTAACCGGAGGTGCTAATCTTCGCGTCTAATGGGCACTGCTGTCTCCTCTTCCCCCCCCCCGCCTGAATCTGTAACCACAGCCTGTGGCTCAAGCTTCATCTCACAAATACAGCCTTGCGTGGAATATATATGGCAGGGGATACTTTTAGGAAAATCGTAACATCAGCAGTAATATAAATTATTTTGTGATTACTTTGTAACAAGTGTAATTATCGGGATCGTTTTTAGTGATTACATTTTTATATCTACCAAAATGATGAGGATTGCTGAAAAGGTTTGATTGTTGAAAATGAAACTCTCTGATACAGGCACGGGATTCTGCAACTGCAGTGCGATTCACCAAAGAACATAAGAACATAATAACGTTTGATGATGAGAGTAGGCCATCCAGCCCATCTTGGAATGCCATTTTCCTTAGCCTCAAGTAACTCCTTTTAAACCGATAGCTATTTATGAGGACAGAGCAATTTGCTTTTGTGTGGTTTATGCTAAAACAAATTGCCGGGGCTAGGTTCCCGTTGCTAAAAGCTAAGTTCAAATGGTTTCGCCGTCATTGTTGAACTGGGGCCACCGTAGTCCACTAATGCTCTTATTTCCGGGACGGAGAGCTCAGATTAACTGGCGGCCTCCCCTCTAGGACGCGGGAGAAATGGTGCGTTCCTTCGTCGGCGGGCTGGAGCTGATCGTCAATCTGCTGAAATCGGCGGACGGGGAGGTGCTGGCGAGCGTGTGCGCCGCCATCGCCAACATAGCCAAAGACGAGGAGAACCTGGCGGTCATCACCGATCACGGGGTGGTGCCGATGCTGGCCAAACTGACCAACACGGTAAGCGAGACCGCGACCGCGCCGCGTGAAGCGCTCTGTGGGGAAACAGGGGGTGTGCATTTAGCCGTACCGAGCGAGTAGAAAATTAATGAGTTACATGTCCGTCTTCCGTTGTTGCATGTTGGATTCTGTGACTGGCGGGGTGCGTTCCCTCCCCCGGGCAGACGGATGACCGGCTGCGGCGGCACCTGGCGGAGGCCATCGCGCGCTGCTGCATGTGGGGGAGCAACAAGGTGTCGTTCGGGGAGGCGGGGGCCGTGGCCCCTCTGGTGCGCTACCTCCAGTCCAGGGACGCCTCGGTGCACCGGGCCACCGCCCAGGCCCTGTTCCAGCTCTCCAAGGACCCCGACAACTGCATCACCATGCACGAGCACGGGGTGGTCACGGTACGTTCGCCGCACACGCCGCACACTACCCTCCGACCCCTCGGCGTGCTGCGCGGGGTGCGGGACGGTCCCCGGAACGTTCCGCGAAGCCCGCACGCTTGTGCTCTGTGGACTTCTGCTCCCCTTTTCAGTCCGTTCCCATCCACCTATGCCTCCACACTCCAGAAAGAGCACAAATATAGCATCTGGAGTCCAACACACACGCACACAAGGGACTATGAGGCCAGCAATCACACTAACTTTGGTTATATGCGGTCCAAAAACATCGGTATTAAACTGAAATTGGGACCTATTTTCGGAGTCCTTTGACGGACGCCGCTGAAACAAGGCTTGTTTTATCCTGCGCGGGAACGCAACTGCATTTTCTAGCAGTCATGGGAATTCAGAAAAGTCAACATTTCAGTGTGTGCAAAGTGCCACTTCTCTTGTAGGCCTTAGATGCCATTACAAAACCATTCCATAGGCCGTCTCTTGGGCAACTGTTGCTATGCGTCGAGTGTGACCATGAAAGCAAAGAGCTGTACCGAGCACTGACATGTTTGAGGCTTTAAAGAAAGGCAGATGGCCATGTCCGCAAATGAGAGTGTCATGGTAACAGAACGGCCTGCTCACAGGCTTCTTAAGAACCCACAGAGAAAAGAACATTATTGTGACGATACAGACCGCTTCATCCCATCCTGACTCACCATTTTGCCCATTTTATTCTGTTTTTGCTCTTTTCCTTGTTTTTGATGTGTGGATCAGCAACACAAAGGTTTATTATCCTTATTAATGTGGATATTAACTTATTTTGTATGACTGCTTCTCATGAATTACAGACAACTAAAATAGTGACAATAGAAATTAAACAGCAATAGAACAAAAATGTTTAGAATATTGACTTTACAACTTCAGTATCACATACATCATGAAAAACTGGTGCCCAAACAGTAATTCATGTCATTTAAAATGTGAATACTGATTATTATAATAATGCTTTTATACAAGATTTCAGTTATAATGCAAAGACTTATTATAGTAATGCTAAAAATAGAAAAATAATTTTAAGGGAATTATAGGAATGGTTATCGACATTAGGAGCAAAAAGAGATGTTTGTGTGTGATAAATGTGTTTAACCAGACTGTTTATTTTTATCTTTGGGAGTGCATAGCTGTGTAGTAATATAAATACTACTTTCACTGTACATACATAGGAGCAATGACATGGCTAGGATGTGATGCTGCTTTCAGTTGGATTGGATTGGAAGCAAGTATATATATTTTTGTGGTTCTCTACAAAAATGTGTTTATGTTTGCAAATGACATTATTGTGCAGATTTTATCTTCAGATGAAATTTCAGTAGGCATCTTGCATACGGGAGAGTAATTCAATGTTTGGAATAGTGTTTTGAGCTGATTTCCTAATTCGGTCACTGACATTTCAAGTACACAATTTCATAGGAGAAAACATTTGTGTCCGCTCAAAGCATTATTATTTTTTAATGTACTGACTGCTTTAAAATACATTCTGAAGTGGTTCTACAGTTGCAGCCAAATATTCATTCCCATGTACATTTAATGGTGTACTTGCTCTATCTGTCGTTATGCTGTGTGGTTCGACACCGCCAGTAATTGGTAGCTGAACTGAACATTGGCTGCTCCAAAAAGAGTTATGTTCAATTTGGAAAGGTTGTTCAGCAGAATGTTTTTGGTTCAAGACATGACAAATCACTGGGCAACCAATTTTTGTACTTTTTTTAACCGAATTGTCCAGAAGTTTTCTGCAGTGCTACACTAATTCTTATCGCTTTTCATTATTAATGTACCGGCACAGGATTTCAGCACCGCTCCAGAATGTATTTTGGGGATTTTAAAGGGGCCTAATTAAATAGCCCGTCACAATTTTTTAAATTCATTTTTTTAAATAGGAAGTGCTGAAACGCAAGTTATTATCATATTAGGCCTGGCTTCATGCTGAGAAATGATTCATTCCTGTTTGACCCTGAGGAAGCATTACAGCAGGAGAGGTCGTCAGTTTTAGAGGTGAAGTCAGTACAGTTATACGTCTTGCTCTTGATATATGTCCTGGTATGGCACAAAATGTGTTAAAACAATATTTCCTAAAGTTTTCGAGATCGTTTAACACGTTTATCGAGAACCGATGCTGGGTTCTCTCTCTGTCTCTCCACCTAATTTATGTCTGAGTGTAAAATTCAAGACTGGCTCTAGTATTATTGCAACAGTATTTCAAAAAAACTTTTTTTTTTCCTTGCAAAGCTCTCAAAACATGCACACCCACTGGCAGTATAATGATTTCCAATGAGTAGAGCGAGCACATGCCTTCTCCCAGTGTTTTGTTCAGAACGAAACTTTCCTCCCCAGCATTCTTAATGGTGTATAACTCAGTCCCCTAAGCTTAGGAGAGGAAATTAAGCATTGAAAAGAAAGCATTTCACACTGGAAAACACATTAGCGACCTGTCTGACTCGCTACTTTTTTCTGTCACTGCATCTTTAGCATGTCCAAATAATGCTGCACTGTAATTCAAGGAGATTTCTGAGCTACATGCAAAACCGCTACCGCTGCTATCTTTCACCCTTTCCCTTTGATATAAATAATACTGACCAGCGATGTGGAGATGCAGTACCTCTGCAGCCCTGAGCTGTAGCAGTTTAACCCAGAGATATTTTACAGTTGGAAGGTTGTTGCGCTCCACAACACAAACAGAGCCAGCGTACCTCACTCACTCCCCCACGCCCTGTGAGAGGGAAGTGTTCGGAAACATGTTTTCACAGTGGTCGCGGTTCACGTCACACGGTCCCGCGGTTTCAACAGCATCGTGTTCGTCGGTTCCTTTGAGGACGCGCCCCAAACCTTCAGAACAGGGCTCGCACAGGGACCCGTCCCGCGGGCTGTGGTCCCAGGGGAGGCGCGCACCGTCGCGGAACTGAAAAGTCCTGAGATTAATTGCCTTCCAGTTTGATTTGACATGTACGCTTGGTATCTCACAGCTCTGCAAGGATGGGCTTTATTTTCTCCCCCCCTCTCAGCACGCTCTCGCCTGGGCTTCCGCGACTTTGAGAGGGCTGGGGATTGTTTGCTGAAAACGTGAATCCTGGGAGACAGCTTTAGCCAGATTTTCGTATTAAAGAGCCCTTTTCATAAGAAAAGCTTTGTGAAGTAAATTGATGTAAATTACAAAATGCAGATGGTAATTATTGGTAATTTTCTACTGAAGGTATTCCAGAGAACGACCGCTGCCAGCTCCTGGTATGTATTTTAGGCCTCAGACGTAAATGAGAAAAACGTTTGTTACCCTTGTCGCTGCGTGTGCTCCTGCCCTTACAGTGTTCCTGTTCTCACTGTTCCTGTTGTCTGGACAGTCTGCATTCAAAGGAATGGAATTTGTGTAAAAAAAAAAAATATTCATAAATTTCAAGCAGGTATATTATCAGTGAACAAAGCTGTGTTTGTTTTCAACATCATTTTTTAACAAAATGCAGTCCTACAGTACTATATAGCGAAATAATACTTGCATTTTTAGGAATGAGAATTTCTAGCACATGAACCGCAATGCAATACTGCATTTGAACGTAGGCTAAATTTACTGGCCACATAGCAACACGGTTCACTCCAGTGAAACATGAAATTAGGAGATTGTATTTAGGCCTCAGTTGTGAAGAATGAAAAGAATGTCGCTGGATCTAAATCGCATTGTACACGTATAGCCAAAAACGCAGCGCTGCCAAACAGACCTTTGAAACGAATGAGCCATTTCACTCGAGTCATTTTGAGACCTGGCAGCAGTCGCACAGCAACATTAGCCTTCCCTTTCATAAGCCTGTCCAATGTTAAAGATAAGCCCTTCAGTGTTTTGGTACGCGCACGCTAGCTTTTGGCATTCGTTCTCTGTCTCCCTCATTTCGCTTGTCTTCGTCCCAGTCTTTGAGAGGCTTTGAGAGCATAGCCTGAGAGAGGCTCGGCGGTTTCACTTTTCATTATCATTTTCAGGCTGTCGGGAGACTCGAGCAGGCAGTGATTTTCATTCAGGAAGAAGCGTGCTTTTATCTGGCGCGTAGAAGAACGAGTACTTGCTGTATTTCACGTGATCTTGTTTACCTCAACATTATGCGTGTAGCTGCGAGCCATTGGTGTTGGCTTTTTTTTTTACGAGAAGGTAGACATTTTTCAAACAAAAAAGCCTTTTATTACCTCATTTGTTATTCTGAAAAGAAAATGAAGAATTGTTATGTGACATTAAGAGACTGTTCCTTCTATAGATATTTTATGTTTTGACAGGGCCAGAAATTATTATTTGAAAATTGAGTGCTTTTTATTATTACATGGAAAGTACGTAAACACCATTTGAACAGGAGCTTTTCTGTCCTTTGAAATTTCATTATTATGTCTGGCTTATTCTTACGTCTGATATTCTCACAAGCAGACGCCACTGTATTCAGATTGTGTGTCGCTGAGTGAGAAGGGAAAAAAATAAGGATGCAGTAGCAACTCCTTGAAATATTTTTGAGTTTCACGCTGTGCCTGCTGCATATTTTAAGGTTCAGACGCAGGGAAAAGCCCACCCCACTATACAGTACAAGCACTGTTCCCAGGTTTGTTTCTACGAGCCACAAGAGTACTGCGTGTTAGGCACCATCTGACAAAGGTCATTGGAAACTTCATCTGGAAGAAGGAGGGCTGGGCCTGAAATGGACCTCGACTGAAGCGGGGTTCTGGGGAGTTGGGGACAGGCTTCAGTCAGGGTTTCGCTCCGGACGTTCCGCGCGAATACAAGGTCCAGTCAGGAGGTTTGAAGCGGCGTGTTTTTCAGAGAGAGGGGCCGAGTCTGAGCGGCTCTGCCCAGAGGCCCCCGGGAGGACTGTTTACCTTCGCTGGGCTCGGCCTCTCCCGCGGCGCGGGGCTCTGCAGACTGGGCCTGTTTGTGCTGTCCGCCCGGGGAGCGGAACCCGCTGCGCGGAAGGCCCGCTCGCCCCGCTTGCCCCGCGCACCCCGCTCGCCCCACCCGCCCCGCCCGGCCGGGCAACGGCTGCCAGACAGGGGGGAGGCCTCGCCGGGGGGTCTGGGACCCGTGCGTCAGGACGGAGCTGACCTCCCGCCCGCGCGCTTAACGTCGCGGCACGCTTAACGCCGGCCCCGGGCCCTCGCGCGCCACAGCCGGGACCGCAGACCCCCCTCCACCCGCGGGTCAAGAGGCTCGGCGGTCTGGGATTCCGTCCCAAACCCAGGGCGATTTTTCAAACGAGGCTCCGTGCTATCGCGTTACGGACGTTTCAGAATACCCAACAAGAGCCGCATTATAGCCTTTGAGATCCCAGCTGGGGCGAGGTTTTTTTAAAAATGCAAAGAGAGACGGGCTTATCTTTGCCTTAGCTGTGCTTCAGGAGCGCTTATTTGGCCCAGGCTGAATAACATGCTGTGAGGTTGGCAAAAGGCTGCTTTTGGCACTTTTCAGGCATCCTCTATTTTCACAAAAGGGACTTGTCTGAGGGGGCTGTATGTTTCTGCCGCTGCTGTGGATTAGCTTGCGACTCTGTGTTGTTTTTTTTAATTCTGTTGAGGCTGTGGCGGGTTGTGAGTTGGCAGAAGAAACAAAATGCACGTTAATAAATGTTCGACTAAGGAGGAAAACGCCTTTTGCCTTACAAGTTGAGTGAGAAGAGAAAAGGTGAAAAGTTTTGTTCCAGGTGAAATTTTATTCCAACCACTGTGTTGCTTCCTTTTTTAAACCATGCTGAATTGCCTCTGATGTGTTATACCTTCTGATAGAGGTTTTTTAACAAAATAAATATTTAAAAATATGCCAAACAGGCTCAGTGCCCTCGCTCCTCTGAACGTGTGGTGAAAGATGAATGGTTCCCGCCGCTTCCTCCCTGGCTGGACATCTGGTCCGGGGAGAGAGATGCACTTCCTGCCCGGCTGAGCCGCGCATAATAACCATCGTCCCTCCGCCGTCGCAGGACACTAGACCTCGGAGAGGAGCTCGCCCGAGAAACAGAGGCTCCACTCAGTGACTCGAGCGCACAGGGCAGGAGCAGCTCGAATGAAATGACGGCCAAGCGGTTTGCCGCTTTAAGGTCGTTACTGATGTACCGCAGACTACCTCTGAAGGGAATTGTCCGTGTTGCTTAAGAGGGTTCGATGGCACAACGTTGCGATTTCGCGGAGGAACACGTTGAACGAATTTAAAATGCTTTCCATGCCAGACTGTATTTTTTTTTGTCCCTGAATTTGTGTTTATTTTCATTTGAGCCCGCAGCTCACCACGGACTTGATGCACTCTTTTTTTTCCCTCTCGTTTTCATTTGTAAAGGGAAAAAGAAGATGGGCCGTGATACCGTAGCCATAATGCATCCTTGGCCGTTCTTCTTTGGGCTCATGACATGCGACAGTATAATAGGAGCTCTTTAAACACAATAAAAGAAGCATCGCAGTGCATTTTATTTTATGTACCGTGTTCTTTAAAATGGAATTTCTGGAGGGAGAAAAGTCGTGTTCTGCAGCGAGCTCAAAAAGGCTTGTTATACAAGCCAGTAATAGTCGGATGTAATGCGACCTTTGAGCAACGGTGGGCTGTGAAATTGGGCGATTCCTGTTCATGTTTCAATGCCCATGGCTTTCTGTTAGACAAACGCTTTCATCTGAGCTAAACTTTATGTAGCGTCTGCTCGCAGCTGTAGCGTAAGCTAAATCATACCTTTTGGATCCAAAATAGGTAACAGATATGAAGCCATTTTGGCCTACAGTTAATATATTTGCAGCCAGACTATTTAAATCATCCCAAAAATAGGGCAGATACCTGTGGCGGGTGGGAGGATGTTTTGTATGAATGAGTCTTGCGGACTGGCCTGTTCAGAGCTTATCTTTTTCTCCTCTCTCTCCTCCGGGGCAGCTCCTCCTGGCCATGATGGGATCCACGGACGAGGTTTTACAGGAGGCGGCGGCCGGGTGCGTGGCCAACATTCGGCGACTGGCCATGGCCAATGAAAAAGCCAGATTCGGTTAAAAAAAAACCCCGAAAGGTTCACGCCCTCTTGGCTTCTGTGAGTGCTCCTGTGACAGGCGATGGCCTCCGAAGGGTCTGTTGAGCAGCCCGTTGAGAGAACGCGTCACAGGCGCCTCCCTATAGGTCGGAACCAAAGCTGAACGTCTGTAACGGCATGGGTGTGTGCACACGCTGTATGTCTATGTCACTGAGCATGTAATAGCAGGAAATGTTTTTGGAAAATCCTGCCGATACATTTTGAACGATTATTTAATTTGGATTTCATACAGGCCTTAATAAAAGACTCCCTCTTCCTCTGTTTTTTTTTTTCTTTTCAGTGTCTGATTTAATAATAACAATAAATGCTTTCTTCTTCTGTTTGTGCCCATGCCAAGTGCTACATGCTTTCCTTTCTGTGGAGCGGTTCTGAGTGCAAATGGTCTGCCCAGAGACTGAATTCAATCCCTGTGAAAGATTAATATCTAATCAAGCCCCACATCTGGCTGTATTACATTCAGAAATCTAGCAGCACATTTGAAAATCAACTGTTATCAGATTTATCACATATACGCTCACACATGCTGATGTGTGTGTGTGTGTGTGTATGTCCGTGTGCGTGAGTGTGTGTGTGTGTAGGTGTGTGTGTATGTGCTTCTGCATGTTTATATATTACAAATGAAGGGGGGAGAAACATGACATAAAAATGTTAAGGTTTCTTTTATAATTAAATTCACAGTGATATGTGCATGCAATGAGGTCACATCCAGAATACCTACAGATGAAGATACAGCTATGCATAGTCCAGTATTTGCAGTATTGTCACCAATGGGTTTCATGAATAATTCATATTAGCAATTTCTACTTAATTAATATTATTCATTATAAAAATGGTTCAAAGATTATGTAAAGCATACAGTGCAGTCTGTATGTACTTGGACTGTGACAGTTTTGGTTGTTCAGCTTTAATTTAATTGAGGGTATTTACATCCATTTTGGGTGATTCCTGTGTGAACTACAACCCTGTTTGTGCATAGTTCCCCAATTTGAGGGGACCAAAAGTAATTGGATAAATAGCATAATCTGAAATAAAGTTGGCTTATTTAGTACTTGGTTACAACTATTTTTATGACTGCCTGAATTATGTGACTCATAGACATCACCAGATGCTGAAAATCTTCTCTGGTGATGTTCTGCCAGGCCTGTACTGCAGCTGTCTTCAGTGTCTGTTTGTTTCAGGGGCTTTTTGCCTTCAGTCTTGTCCTCAGCAAGTGAAACACATGTTAAGTTGGATTCGGGTGATTGACTTTGCCAATCAAGAGCATTCCACTTTTTGGCCCAAAAAATCACCTTGGTTGGTTTTGAAGTATGCTTGGGGTCATTGTCCTGCTGCAAGGTGAAGCACTGTCCAATGAGTTTTGAGGCATTTGATTGGATCTGAGCCGATAAGATGTTTCTGTCCAGTTCAGAATTCATCCTGACGTCTGCAGTCGCACTACCAATAAAAAACAAGGGAGACAGTTCAAGTGGCAGTCATATATGCCCAGGCCTCCACCGTGTTTCACAGCTATGCTTTGGATCATGAGCAGTTTTTTTTCTTTCTTCAAACTTTCCTCTTTCCATAACTTTGTATAGGTTAATACTTGTCTCTTCTTTCCGTAATACTTTGTTGAAGAACTTAGTCTATGTACTTTTTTAAAATATATATTTTTTGCTAATTCTGATCTGGCAGTTCTGTTCTGGAGGCTTACCAGTGGGTTGCATTTTGCGGTGAACCCTCTGAGGTTATGCTGCTGTATTTTTCTCTTTATGGTAGTCCTTGATACATCCATGCCTGCATCCTGGAAAGTGTCCTTGTTCTCTTCGAACATTCAAAAGTGGTTTTTCTTTACAGTTGAAAATATTCTTCAGTCATCTTCGTTGGTTTCTATCGCACAGCTCACCAGTGTGTTTTTAACTATGTACCGAACAGTTGACGTTGACACACCTAATGTTTTAGCCATGTCTCTGATTGATTTATTATGATTTTTCAACCTCTTGACTTTGGTCTGCATTTTGAGACCACAGAAACACTGCAAATCAACTCTACACCTTCTGTTAGTTTGTTAGTTAGTGCATGAACTAATGATGCAATGGGACACAACTAGCCAAAAAAACAGTTGAGCAGCCAATTGTCCTCTAAAATGCCCTTTAAAATGGGGGGAACTATGTATAAAATGCTGTAATTCCTACACAGTATACCCGGTATTAATGCAAATACCCCCAAATTAAAGCTGACAGTTTGCACATTAACGTCATTTTCCTTTCTGCATTCCAAATCCAGCGTTCTGGAGTACAGAGCCAAAACAATAAACATTGGGCCCTTGTCCAACTGGACTGTCCATACTGCACTGTATTTCCTCCAAGTCCTCGGAAATTCCATTTCTAATTGAATAAGATAATATTACTTTTTAAATAATTGTACTGATGGCAGAAGGACACCTCAACATGTAAACTGACAGCCCAACATTCAGTCCATGTGAAGTTCATGAAAAGAAATATAACTTTTTATTTAAAAACATAACACCTGCACCACATTAAGGTTAAGTTCATCTTAAGTCAGAGATAATCTGCTTATGTATTTTAAGAACAATATCCCCTCCTAATTTATAGTTCTCAGTAATTCAAACAATTTATGAGAAACTTTTGTTTTCTTAGAGTCGCGATGTGATTCATGGCCAGTAAGAAATTCCAGGTGCTGAGATCTTCCTCAGGCTCAGAGATGTTCTCAGTAAGCAAACGCGCATGTCGCAGATGTTTAGTGAAAACACGGCGCGTCGGTTTCCACTGTTTTTCGGGCCGGCTGCGGCGTGCCCCGGCCGCTCTGGCCCGCTCCAGCCGCCCTGGTCCTGATTAACTCCGCAGACTTTGCGTTTCGTCACCGAGACGGCTGGAAAGCCCGCCGGGCCTCTGTCCTTAACGCGAGGCCCATATTAAAAATTAGCCGCACATGGGAAGCGTGCTTTGGGAAACCTCCGTCGCCCTAATGTGTTTAAGGCGGCCGAAGGAGGCGGACCCGGGGAACAGGGAGAGGGGAGAGCAGCGAGGGTGTTCTGATAGGAGGGTTTGCTGCCAGGGTGCAGGGAACTGGGCCGAGCCACCATTGTCGCAGAACCATTCCCGATAAATCACCGTGATTGATAGTATTCTTCAGCCCTTGCAAGCACTCTCAGCAGCCTCAAAGTACCCTGTATTTGAAACTTTAAAAAAAAATGTCTAATAAGAGCTGTTTGACAACCTAAATGAGCAGAAACCTAAAGATTTTTCTCATTGTGGAGATGCAGTCACTGGAGAGATGGCTATGCATAAGTAACAAATATTGCATGTTTCTCTGAATTTCTACTGTAAGATATGCAGCTTTGCTACATTTCTAACCAATGGTGAGACATGCACTGTCTGCATTTTGGAGGTGTTCAAGGTGCTTGACATTATGATCCACAGCACTGAAAGACTGCAAATTCCTCTTCACTTTCAGCTCCAGAAGCCATTGGAATTCTCCTGTTAAGCATTTTAAGGTCCTGAAGAGGGGAGTACAGTATATGCAGTACATGAATAGCAGTTTTTCATTATGTATTAGGGAGGGAATAGAGAACATAGTGATCATTTTGAAAGCCACGCAAAGCTGTTGGTCTCAACCCCACGGTTCAGTGTATTAACAGAGCCACAATCCCACAGAGAAAAAAAATACAGCTTTCTATGGAATTCTGCATGGGTACATTATTCATGGGAAATTAAACGTTCTCTTCCCTGTAGTTTCAGTGCTTCCGTAGGGGCATATCTTAGATCCCGCACTGCCTATCTGCAGGGATGCGTGCAGTTCCTTGAGCGTCCACAGGGTGCGCAGACACAACTTTTCAGGTGAGTTCTCTCAGCATCACCCCGGGAGACCAGCATGGCTCGGTGACTTCGCTAACCTCCAAATCCAACCTTAACCAACAGTCAGAATCTCATATGTTACACAGTACCACAGTACAGAGTATGGAAAGGATAGTCACTGCCGTTTTTATCTTTCTTAACTAGAGTTGAGTGAAATTTAAACTAAAAGGATTAAAAGGTTAAAAGGATAATTTGTCAACCAGTGAATAATGTCCATAGGCCAGGAGAACCACAGCACAACACAGATGTCAACTAATAGTGCCCTACCTGTGTAAATGCAGGTGACGTGGCCAACAATAGGTTGGGATGTCGTACAGCTATTGACTTTATGGTGCTAGATTTGGCAGACAGCGCTTAAATGTGAAACATCCAACCTTTTTCAGTGTTTTTGTAAAGTGAAACTTTTCTTTGAAACTCCCAACTCTCCCACATCTCCCCAGGCATTAGACCTCAAAAATTTCATAAAGAAACTAATGAACAGTAAAAGTTCCTTCCAAATAACAGAAGTGGTTTTCTCCCCTAAGAAGCCGAGCACCATTTTAATAACTCCTGACACAAACACTGTGTCACTGCACACACAAGCCCTCTGTGTTCTAACAAAGCAAGAAAGAGAGAACATAGAGTCCACAGCGTAGTGAGCAGAGCTTATTCCCGTATCTAGACCCTCTAAGTTTTATAATCATTAGCGCTAACACCGCTATGCCCTTCAATACATTTTCAAGCTTAAGGGTTGAATTATTTGCACAGAACATTACAGCCCAACTTGTTTCGGCTTTTTGGGTCATGTGCCTTCTGAAATCACTATTCCTTAAAGGTTAAATACATTTATGAAATTTGTTGATTTGCATCGGTGGGCAGTTCCGAGACATTTGAAACCATTTCACTGCCCTGATAAATTTTGACATTCCCATCTATAAAACATAAAATAACTCGCTGGCCTGGCAATAAATAAACAGACATGAGCAAGTAAATTCCACATCTGGATAATTTCTCTGCACTGTGAGGGCTTATAAAGTATTAATAATTGATTGGTACAAACAAATGGTCAATGGCATATACAGGAGTGAAATTCAAAGGAAATTAGCTTGAGAAAAGGTAGGTTAGTCAAGATTATTTGGTCTTGACATTCAACTTTTTTTTGCTTTCTTCATAAAATGAAAGAAAAATAAAATAAAATAAGGAATAATTGTGGAGACGCAGAGGGTGCTTAAGCGTCTAGATGGCACGGAAGTTATTTTCTTGGATTTACAGAACTCCGCGGTTAATAATAGCCTCCTCGGCTGTCTGCTTTGATATTATAATGTTCTTAATGACAATGAGTACATACATGGTGCATACATGTCTGTGCATACACACACACACACACACACACAGCATTTCTGTCTTCACACACTCAGCTGGGAGCCATAAGCCATAAAATCTTTTCACTTGGTTTGTAACCAACCTGAAAGCTCTTCATGGCAGCCAACCAAAAACTATATTATTATTCCATTTTCATTGTTTTCATGCAGCTATGAAACTTTGAACGTGAGAGAAACATGCAATGCTGCGGAATCATCTTGGAAGAGAAATATTTCCTGATCCAGTCTGACTTCTGGGTTTCTTAAAAAAATAAATAAATAAAATTAAAAATCCATATTGCTCATGGACTGTGATGTTCCTCAGGTAGGTTCAACAAAAATATTCCTCCTGCTTAAAAAAAAGAAAGAAAGTTTTTTGTTTTTTTTTGCTGTTGTTAGTTTACTCTGACTGCAAGGGTGGCTTTTAGTGCCATCAGTCCTGCCAGGAGACCCGTCCAACCCGTCACTCTCCTCATGTTGCGTGATCTGTCACTGATCTGTCACAGTCTGTGCTCTCCGCCCGCCACCCTTGTGTTTTCTCTCTCCAGCAATGATCCTGACATTGATTAATCATTCTTCCTCCCAGAGCTATGTATCATATTCGGAAATATAGCATAATGTTTAAATATGCTATCTTCAGGCCTTAAGCGGTCAGTCTTTCCATTCACATTTAAACAATTTCTGGAGTGCCAGCATACTGTAAAATCACACTGATGTTCTGGAATTCTGAATAAGAAGAGTATGTCAGTAAAAAAATTTATTTACATGGGTATGTACAAAGGGGTGCGTACATATATATTTATTTTTTTTTTCTCTAGAACCCATTCATAAAATATGAAATGTACATTAAATGGTCTATACGAAAATACAAAAAATGGCATGAAGAAATATGTCTGAGAGGAGACCATTATTTCCGAACACACTGTCATTGCCAGCATAGCACACCAAACAGCCACTAATGATATCTGGCTCACACTCCATGACTACTTCAAGTAGGTGTGAAAAGAAATTACATACAGTGAGCTCCATAATGTTTGGAACAAAGATATATTTTTTCTTCACTTAGTTCTGTACTCAATTTTAGATCAGACAATTCACGTGGTTCTCTTCTTCAGCTCCTGCTTGTTTCAGGGGCTAGTTGCCTTAAGTTCTTTTCAGCATATGAAACGCATGTTCAGTTGGATTCATATCACGTGAATGACTAGGCCAGTGAAGACTTTTCTGGATTTTGGCTTTGAAAAACTCCTTTTTGCTTTAGCAGTATATTTGGGATCATTGTCTTGCTATAGGTGGAAGTGTCATCCAGTGATTTTGGAGGCATTTGCTTGAATTTAATTGACTACAATTATGATTATTATCATATCGATTAAAATTATTGGTTATGCTGCTATCAGCTATTACATTATCAATGAAGACAGGTGAGCCAGTACCTATGGCAGCCATACATGCCTAAACCATAACACCCCTTACCACCAAGTTTCACAGATGAGGGGAGGGGCTTTAGATATTGGGCAGTTCCTTACGGCCTTTACACTTCACTCTTTCCATCACTCTGATATACAGAACACTGCAGGCTCATTTAGGTAAGTCTCTTTTTAGAGTTTTCCCTCTTATGTAAGCTTCTTTTAGTATACATTATACAATTATACCATGTACTGGTGTGAAAATGTCATAATAGAGAGGCAGACACAAGACAAGGCACATAGCTCAGGAGGTAAGAGCGTTTGTCTGGCAGTCAGAGGGTTGCCAGTTCGATCCCCTGCCCTGGGTGTGTCAAAGTGTCCCTGAGCAAGACACCTAACCCCTAATTGCTCCCAGTGAGCTGATTGGTACCTTGCATGGCAGCCTTTCACTGCTGGTGTGAGTGTGTGTGTGAATGGAAGAATGAGAGGCATCAATTGTAAAGCGCTATATAAATGCAGTCCATTTACCATAATCTATAATGGAGCAGGAAAGGGCATGGTAGATTTTTTTATTAAACCTGTGAACAGCCTGTACCAATAGGGATCACTGTGACCTTTAATCTGTCCAAGTACCATAATTCTCTACTCACACATCTGTGCAAATGAAGACTTTGTGATCAGCTTAAACTTTCCTTCTTTCACTAATATACAAGCACATACCACTTGCCCATCTTTCTGTGATGTCAACGAGATGTCAACGAGATGTTCTGGACATCTAGGACCTATTTTGCCACTTCTTCTGTGGTCCTTTCTAACAGATTATAGGACCTTCACCAAAGAGCACTCTCCTCCTAAAATTCCCAGAGCCTGTAATTGGTGTTTATTTAACATGCATAAACACTTAATTGTCCTTTTAAGCAGATGTTGTTACTGCAACACTGTGTACATAAAAACCCCAGATCCATGCTCCATGAGAAGAAAACATAATAAACAGAGAGAAATAAAAAATAATGAGTAACACTCGTTTTCCCGGCTGGTGCCAGAACGCTTTCGGTTGGCGTTCCCTGATGGTGAGTGAATGATGTTCAGAGGACAACACAGGCCTCTCCGGGAGGCAGGCCACAAGGCCACCTGCCCCCAGCGACCCTTGACACAGATGGGCAGTGGACCAGGGGAGCCCAGCTGACCTGTGCATAAAAAACCCATTCCTGCAGAAGCTCCAGCCAGTTTCTTGCAATTCTATCGAAAACGGAAATAGGTGGCATGGCCGTGAGGAAGGCGTTTACATGAACATCTTCCATGTAAATATTCATAAAGTGGGCGGGAACATTCGTCATATAGCTCCGCCTGTTAAGAGGCTGATGAAACCCAACTCAACTGCTATCATGATCAAGGCTATTCAATTGGAGGCATTGGGGACAAATAATAATAATAATAATCCACAGACATTATCTTTACCCTTTGATGGTTGAGCAGAAAATGAAAATATTATTCAGATGTATAACAGATAGGTATCCCATGGGTTTTGACCCATGACCCTTGCCAGTCACTCAGTGCAAGATATGATTACCAGATATGCACTTGCATAGTGTCGGTATACCACCCACTTATGACAAAATAATAGTACATTGATAGTCATGGATATGATATGAATATTCTACTTTTTTTAAACATAATTACAATAAAAATAAAATGTAAAATTTTTTTTTTTTTTTTGGTCCACCATTTTATAAAGAATTTTTACCCTGGAAGGAGTCAACCCCTGATATACATGAATGGTTATAAAAGGCAGGCTCCACCCAAGTGTCTTACAGGACACTGGAGTGGGTCTGTGCAGTACGTACCGCAGCAAACCCTGCTTTCTCCACTTAGTCTGCCCTGCCAGTAATGCTGAAGCTCCAGCAGATGGTCAGTCATCTGTGGTGGGTCCTCTCCTCTGCCAAGCGGTGACCTCACTCACCCACATGAGACCCAATGACCCTAAAAACTGACCACACTTGCCACCAGCTGACCATACCATAGGCTTTGGCACAACAGCTGATTCCGGGTTGGGGCTTCTGGGTATAAAACGGCCCCAAGGTGGCTGCTTATCTGCAACACTGTCAGAGTATAGTGGGCTAAAATGAAAATGAGCAAGCAGCCAAATGTAGAACAGAGTGAGGATCTAGAACTGTATGTCAGCAGCTTACTAAAATCAACCGGTATCTGTTCAGGACAAAACGTTAATTTTCACACTCATTTAAGGCCGCTGCATATGATTTACTGTACACCACATTTGCTCCACAGATCCGAATATAAAGTTGATTGGAGGGTTTGTATCACATATTGTGCATGCAAAAGAGATGCATGTTGGAAGTATGAAACAGAAAAGGCGAAATGTCTGGTTATAGCCTACTCACTCATTATTACGGGATGGACAGGTGTGTCAAACCCTGCCAATGATGTCTGACTTCTTACAGCCAAGAAAGGTAGGTGAGTGGCTACATCAAATAATAAAACTAAGGCCTATTTAGCCATATACTTTGCGAATAGCTGCAGTCGTACACTTAAAGTTACAATCTCAAAGATTTCTGTTTCGTTCTCTTTGGCGGTACCAATGGAGAAAAGCAGTAATTGCAGGTGTGTTTTTGGACCTCACTTCCCAGAGATCCAACCGGATCCAACCAGTGTCGCCTGTGTGACGTCAGTCAGTTGGCACCTGGGCCACGCCAACTATAACACTTACTATTTACTGAATAAAAAATGGTTGTTATAAAAGTAACGTTATGTACACACTCATTCATTGTCTAACATTAGGCTAACTTAAGCTGCCTTTATACTGCCGAGCTGGGTTAAAATGCTGTAGCAGACCTGGGGTAGAATTATTTATGATCAATTTCCAGACTGTTCTTTATCCACCTTTTTCCCTGTATGAACATCTTTACACTGCAGAGAAGAATTTGCGGGATTCGCTGCAGCTCGTACAATTATGTATCTCGTGCACACTAAACAGTCTTTCTCGTGAATGATTGTTATGTGATATTTTTGAAACAACTGCCTTGACAAATGTTACTGCTGGTGTTTCTGGTTTTGCTAGCAAACTGTTCGAGAATAAAGCGGAGCTGGGTGTTAAATTAGCAATCAACAAGAATAATAAAACTTAAACAAAGGAGATTTCATCAAAAAATGGCAAGGCTGAAGGACCATATGAGGAAGCGTAATAAAATAATAACGCTAATCCCATACTGCTGTATTCTTTTATTTAGTTTTCTCCGGTTTGACATCTTTACACTGAAATCAGACCTGGCTCTGCTCCACCTATACCCCTGGTTAATGCTCTGTGTAAAGACGGCTTTATTCCGATCATTATAATATATTGATGAACTTGATGGCAATGTAAATAACGGTAACGTTAAGGCCAATTCAGATCAATGATTTGCAATGAGACAAAATGGTTTTAGAATGTTGCAGAGAAAATTGCAGCGGTGTGAACTGGTTAGTTGCAGAGCGTCTGAAGCCGTTGCCTGGGGTCTCAAAAGACCCACCTTGTCAAATTGCCAAGTGCAGTTAGAACGTTTACAATCAGACGTCTTGGAATTTTAAAAGTTGCATCCAGTCTCGTAGCGAATCATTGATCTGAACTGACCTTTAGGTAGCTACATTGCAACGTTGCAACACGGTAGCATTACATTCGAGAGACGTTTTGCGAGGTCGGTACCAGTCGGTAGCATTAGCTAGCGTTTTTTCTAATTGTTAGCTGACATTAAATTGTGTTAATTACATTAGCTAGCTAGCTTGCCTTTCTTGACATGGTCTGGTAGCTAGCGTTAGCTGTGCAAATAGCTAGGCTATGTAACTTAGTATCGTTACATTGTCATCAAATGTAATACGAAATCTACATCAACAAATAATATGACCTCTCATGTTACACAAAAACTTTTTTAGGGTTCCATAACCCCCCTCCTTTCTCTGTTATTGTAACGCTAGCAGACACCGGAAAAAACAGTACACCACTCACACGCAAGTGAGTTGAAGAGCGAGCCTGTTGCGTTAGCTCCGTTTACCCTCTCTGGCGGACCAACCACTGATGGGTGATGGAAAATGCGTCATTAACTATGCGCCGCTTGTGATTTTTTCCCGGGAATGTCGCCACAGACACCCAGTTCTTTAATCATAAATTATTATATTAATAATAATATAAATTAATATAATAATAGTCTCAATCACCATTGTGTTACCTAATTCGGCGATAGATAGTGACTTAACAGACATTTATTTTAATGAAAATCAATCGAGATTATTACTTTAAGTAATTTTGCCAAATTACATTATTTTATCTAGCCTGGAGTGCAAACACACGTCTACAGGTGAAAACAACATTTCACATGAATGCTTGAAATTAGACAATCATAGCCAAAAGTGAAGAACATCGATGAAAGAGCTGAGTACTGTACAGTGCCTTCAGAAAGTAATCAGACCCCTTCACTTTTTCCACATTTTGTGCCACAAGTTACAGCCTATTGTAAAATAGATTAATTTTCATTCTCATCAATCTACACACAGTACCCTATAACGACAAAGTGAAAATAGGCTTAGAAATTTTTGCAAATGTATTCAAAATAAAAAAGACCGAAATACCACATTTACATATGTATTCAGACCCTTTACTCAGTACTTTGTTGAGGCACCTTTGGCAGTGATTACAAGCCCCGAATCTTCTTGGGTATGACGCTACAAGCTTGGCACACCTGTATTTGGGGTATTTCTCCCATTCTTCTCTGCAGATCCTCTCAAGCTCTGTCAGGTTGGATGGGGAGCTGCTCAGCTATTTTCAGGTCTCTCCAGAGATGTCTGAGTTCAAGTCTGGGCTCTGGCTGGGCCAAGGACCTTAACAGGCTTGTCCCGAAGCCACTCCTGCATTGTCTGTGTGCTTAAGGCCACTGTTCTGTTGGAAGGTGAACCTTCACCCCAGTTTGAGTGCTCTGGCGCAGGTTTTCATCAAGGATCTCTGTACTTTGCTCCAGTCATCTTTCCCTCGATCCGGACTAGTCTCCCAATTCCTGCTGCTGAAAAACACCACATGCTTCATTGTAGTGATGATATTGGCCAGGTGATGAGCAGTGCCTGGTTTCCTCCAGGTGTGACGCTTGGCATTGTGGCCAAAGAGTTCAATATTGGTTTCATCAGACCAGAGAATCTTGTTTCTCATGGTCTGAGAGTCCTTTAGGTGCCTTTTAGTAAACTCCAAGCGGGAGTCCTGTGCCTTTTACTGAGGACTGGCTTCCGTCTGGCCACTCTACTATGAGTGGTAGAGTGCTGTAGAGATGGTTGTCCTTCTGGAAGGTTCTCCCATCTCCACGGAGGAACTCTGGAGCTCTGCCAGAGTGGTAATCGGGTTCTTGGTCACCTCCCTGACCAAGGCCCTTCTCCCCCGATTGCTCAGTTTGTCCGGGCGGCCAGCTCTAGGAAGAGTCCTGGTGGTTCCAAACTTCTTCCATTTAAGTCTTCATAATGTCTTCCATTTAAGACTGATGGAGGCCACTGTGTTCTTTGGGACCTTCAATGCTGCAGGTACCCTTCCCCAGATCTGTACCTCGACACAATCTTGTCTCGGAGGTCTACGGACAATTCCTTTGACTTCATGGCTTGGTTTTTGCTCTGACATGCACTGTCAACTGTGGGACCTTATATAAACAGGTGTATACCTTCCCAAATCATGTTCAATCAATTGAATTTACCACAGGTGGACTCAAATCAAGTTGTATAAACATCTCAAGTATGATCAATGGAAAACAGGATGCACCTGATCTCAATTTTGAGTGTCATAGCAAAGGGTCTGAATACTTGTGTAAATGTCATATTTAATTTTTTTATTTTTAATAAATTAGCAGAATTTTCTAAAAACCTGTTTTCACTTTGTCATTATGGGGTATTGTGTGTAGATTGATGAGAATAAAAATGAATTCAATCAATTTTAGAATACGGCTGTAATGTAACAAAATGTGGAAAAAGTGAAGGGGTCTGAATACTTTCTAACGTACTATATATTTGTATCGTGTAATGCAAGAACAGAGCTGTTTCACAAACGTTTTATAAGCACTGCAAAAAGAAACTACCCAGGAAATCTTCCACTGTCAGTTATGTCCTCTCAAATCATTCAGCATTTTATCTAACAGCTCGCTGTGGTGTGTTGGTGTTGATTAATGTAACAAACAGCCAGGCTTGAAGAAAATAAAAAAAAACACAAAAGAACATCATGCAGGGGAGGACGCCAAAAGCAACACATACTCCATTTGCGAGAGGTTCACAGACGTCATTATAAAAATCACTTTCAAATGCATCCTACGAGGTTGTTGGAAAGAACAAAACTAAGAACAGATACCGATGAACAGCAACCCACTTCTTCCAGTAATAGCAGATATCTTTCATCTCTATTACGATGTCACAGTTATGGCCACTGACTCAGCACGATGTATCGCGACACCTACGAGAAATGATTAATTTCGCTAAGTAATCAACGGTAAATAAAGCACACAGTAACATGCAGCATGCTATTCTAAGGCTTCTTTGGAAAAATTAAAGGAACAAATATTAGCCTTTCAAGGTGGTCAGATCTAAGTTTTGCATTCACGTTAGCCCAGTCCTAAAGTAAACTTTTCCTAATTTTAAATATAATCACACGCGTATTGTTATTTAATACTTCACATGACTAGTAGGAGCAGCAGTAGGCTATAGTACTTGTCGGCTTGCCTGTTGCAGTTTTGTGGAATCAAAGGCTGTACAAACTTTATTAATGTCCCAAAAACCTGTGACGGGTGATCAAATCAAGATGCACGTCGCTGTGTGTTTCAGAATGACATGGCGTCAGTGGGCTAAAGAAGGCTAAATGTCACTTTACCAGGTGATAAATTACGTATAGCCTCGATTTCTACTGATTCCCACTCCCCTCGCTGACGAAGAGCAGCACCTTGCACTACCGCGTGTCTTTGTGGTTTCGGTGTAGCTATTCGGTCTAAAGGCAATCCAGATGAAATGTGGTCATTACATAAGCGGTGGGATCTTTGACACTAGCAAGAATGGTAAAATTAGATGGATCGCACGTGTTGTCGTATGAATTGAAAATTCAAACATGACAAGTTTTAGATTAATTAATCTGAAGTGGCTGTAGGCGAAATTAGGTAGGTAGAACACGAATCGCTGCATTGTTTGTGATTCTTCAAATGGATTATAAGCATATTTTATACTACAATTCCAAAAGGCGCGAAATTCGCCTGCACAATCAATTAAAATGTCTATATTTAGACTACTTCCCATTTAAACCACGCCTTGATAAACTATTCGAGTTGCCTTGAAGTCAACTGTCATCCTTAACTACTTAATCTCTAGCGCATTCCGATTTTTTCCTCTGTAATCCTTATATTTTTCCAAGAATAAAACATTTTACAGCTCGATTTACTTGCTTCACCAAGGCAAAAACGCATCAAATAAACATAAATCCGAAAAAACGACAAGACAGCCTGTTGTGTAGGCTACACAGAGCAAAATAATACGTGATCCGTATCAGACCACATGATATTTAATTAAATCTCTGCTGAAGCCTGAAACTAACTAGAAACACTACAGTGCTGTATCCCAGTAGCCCGCCTCGCCTAAGGCGCGGAACAGGCATACAGCATTAACTTTATGTTCGCAGGCTGCACCATTTAGCTAGGAAACATGAGAAGGGTGCGATATTCAGATTCCCGGGCACAGTATCTCAGGCTTGGTGAATAAAGCACCGAGGCGACCGCGGTTCGTGTGGTTTGAGCTCAGGAACTTAGAACGGGAACATGTGAGCAGGGAATGGGAAACTGGGAACAGGATTTTACACTAGAGAGAGACGCAGGAGGGGCGCTGAACAGGTAAAAATTTGTTCTGTGGTAAGAGTGTGTTCCTAGGTGTGGCTTTCGGATGACTATCAGTAAGCTTTTATTTACAAGAAGCCTACTTCCTGAATTTACCGGTTTATCACTCAATAGAACTGATTAAATAGTGGTACCAGGGCTTCGTCGTGCGTTACTCTTGATTGGAATGTATATTTTTTGTTCTTTACTTGCTGTTTTGCAGCCAATTATAAGGAATAATCTAAAAAAATAAAAAGTCAAATTAATGGGATGCAATAAACTGAATACAGTAGATTTTATTTGTGGGTATATATTCTGCATTCGGCTACTTCTTAAAAACATCCTTTGAAACATAGGCTCCGAAGATAGCCTATCAAAATAAACCTTTTTGGGGACATTGTAATGTCCAAAAACGATCTTGTTTTGAAGTTAGAATGTCGCACAGCACATAGCTTCGTATGCATGCAGGTTAAATTCATAATAGAGTTTGGACATCTTGTTTATATTTTTAAAAAATTAAATCACACATATTCAAGCGTGATGAAAGCCTACATTGTTCTTCAAAATAAACTACGCCTATATAGCTTACTATCTACGGTGTTATATAGCCTATTTAAGCGCGTGCTCTTCATATCTGACGCTTCCTACCGAGAAAAGTGCTAACGAGTCAAAAAAAACGAAAAAAAAAAAAAAAAAACCCGAAACAATACTAATTAAAGTAATATGTTTCTATGGCTACGTGTACAGTAGCCTATATTGTACTTTTTTTTATGAACACAATATTCCAATTTGTCCAGAAATTTTATTTCCATATATTCGTGTTTGCGTGTTGTGTATATCGATATGATTTTGTTAAGACTGTCCAGGCACACTGCAATGTTTTAGTATTGGCATAATATAATATTATTTTCCTCATAGTTCATTGGGGTGTCTAAATTATAGCCATCTGTAAGGTGAAAACATGACTGTAAGCATTTGGTAATTACAGGGTATAAAACACTTTCCCTTATGTTTTTACAGGAAAATTACCAGGACTTACTGTTGCAGCCGCAATCAGTAGTAAAGAAATTCCCGGAAAC